>NW_019104377.1:1452278-1467031 GCF_001856785.1 Myzus persicae
AAAAAAAAAAAAAAAAAAAGAAGGAGGGTAGGTACGAATTTTTTATCTCCTTAAAAATATGCA
This sequence comes from Myzus persicae, assembly GCF_001856785.1. NCBI lineage: Eukaryota > Metazoa > Arthropoda > Insecta > Hemiptera > Aphididae > Myzus > Myzus persicae. The sequence continues at coordinate 1,452,342 of NW_019104377.1, forward strand.
GTTGACATTATCGTCTACATCACTCAGCTCATTCACAGTCAATTATTTTTTAGAATGATACATAAATCATTAAATGACATTTCATAGAGAAATTGTTTTGTATACTCCATCAGTCCATCGTTTAAGTATAATACGATATTCATCCATTAAACGTGGAGAAATACAATACACAAAATAAATGTAATATATATTATATTATTATAAATTAGCTCATACAAATGTCGATAACTACATGAATAAAAATAACCGATTGGAAACGAGACTGTGTGAGTTAAGTATATGACGGGTTTGGCTACAATAAAATATTGTGATTTGTTTTTTTTTTTAACAAATAAAATTGCGATGACTGAACACCATTGGCCGTTGCCCATTATTATTAGATTGATAGTTTCAGCTTAAATAGTGGTCTTTTATACAACTTTATAATGATATGGACTTAAGTGATTTACCATATTACATATTATTAACATAAAATAAAAATGTTCAATCGTAATTCAAAACAGAATTTATTTAACGTATAATTAAAATGTGTGTTATAAAAATTATTATCGAAAATAATAATTCGGTTTAAAATAACTGTTAAATAAATATCAATAACAACATTTACTTTTGATAAGTAGAAAAATAAATAAACATAGGTAAATATTATAATATATTATGAAGTATCAATTCATAAATTTTAGTTCAAAAGTAAGTACAAACATACAACCGATATTTATACATTATACTATCAATGCAAATTGTAAATATTCAGAAACAAGCGGCCCACTACAAATATTTTCAGAATTTATGAAGGTCCGTATGTACGTTCAATTGAAAAAAAATAACAAATTTAATTTTAAAATAATACAATGCAATACAATATTAATATTTTTCAATAAATACCTATGTATGTTAAACATTTTATTATTGAAAACATAAATATTAAAATATAATTTCAAGCGCGATTTAAATGCACGTTAATTATTGTTAAAATACCCTAATTCTACTGCTCGTCATTTAGTCTTGTTTCAAATTTTGAAATCGTTTCTAGAAATATTTTACAAGAAAATAAGTAAATGCGATTAATTATTTTAAAGTAATTAAGTACGTGAGTTAATAATTTCAAACCACGGAGAATTCTAAAAGCCGAATTAACTTAGTTTTTCCTAAGTTAAACAAATTAAATAAGGGAAATTAGTGCTGAGAAATCGAAATAAAAATATGTAGGTAGACGTAGAACTCTGATTAAATTGCTTCTTTAACAAAAACAAAATGTCTAGTGCTATAGGTACTATTGTAAACAAGGATTCCTCAATCCACTTTAAAGTACCTAACACTTCCGTGAAAATTAGATAAATACGCTTTTTGTATACATCAAGTATAACTATTGAGAAAACTTATGTTATTTGGACCTTTTTTGTGGATAAAAGAGTGGGAAAACTAAGTACGATATCCGGTAACAATTAAACAATCGATTTCGAAAAATAGCAGCGAACTTCTATAAAAGAGGTCAGTCGAATTAAGATAGAGCATACTTAATGTAACCTGACAAAGAAAAATATGTTCAGAAATCAATAGCTTAGACGTTTCGCTTCTATACAGTGATATTTTAGATGAAACCCGAGAATTGGCCTGTCACTACTCACTATACCCCAAAAGGGGGAGACAGACGATGCCAGAGAGCAAGTAATTTTGACGTATTTGTATTTTGCGCGACTTTCCGGCGTTTACGGGCCACCGAGTACTATCAAAAGCTCAGATATAGGAAATATCCCATGTTTCCCGCCATCGGTCAGATTAGGCAGCAATCATATCGAAAGTTGTGATGAAACATATTTGATCGGTTGTCCAGTCGGAAAGTGATTGGGATGAAAAACCCGCATGTATAGGAAATTAAAAACTAAATAACATGAAATGAGCTAAAAAATCGAACGTATAAAACGTACACGCGTGTCGAGCACTCGTATACGACGATAAGACAACCAGCATAATTTTTATTGGCGTAGGTGCCCAATGAAAATTAACTTACCGTTTTTGAACAAATCCATTTCGTCCATAGCCACGATGAGACCGGTATGATCGTAGTAATTTCCCAAAACAACGTATACTGTAACAAATAAAAACGACGACTTATTATTATTATTATAGGAGTAAATCGTTAGCAAGCACACGACGATTATCTCTCTATACTCTATAGTCTGCAACTACGGGACAAAAAATACAGTGATGACCCGAGGGTTTTCATTAAATGTATTGTGTTTTGTTCTAATAATGTTAAGTGGACCGGAAAAAGTGTTCGTATAATAGATTCATCGAAAAATCGTTGTACATTTTTCAGAACAGTATTTTTTATTATTATTTGTTCTTCAGCAAATTGAAGTTTCATATTATTTTGAACGTATTAAAAATACTGTTTTGGAAAATTGAATTTCGTAATACTATAAGCATATCAAAATATAGATATTGTAAAATATGTATTGGAATTAAATCAGATTAATAAATTGAATATTTATTTCTAATTATAAAATACCATTTTATTTTAAATTATTATTTACATTTTTGAAATAATTTAATATGTAGGTAATACCTTTAAGCCTTCCGGTATATTCACATTTCACAATTTCACAAAGCTTAAATCTATATTCACAAAATGTATTTGAACATTGAAATGAAACAGCAAAACATTATATCATCCTCATTAAAATGTATTAAATTTAACATTTCAATTATTTCTATTAGACATAATCGTAATATAAACCAAATCCATAGTTCTAAACTATAGTTTCATGATAAACAACCACATTTTCAAAACAATCCCAAAAATATTATGATTTGTGGAGATATGGTCACCCTAAATTTGTATTTATATAAGCAAATATATACGACGATTCAACACTAACGATTAGACGTGGACATGCTAATATAATATTAATAAATAACAATATTATATATTATTAAATGTATACAAAGTGGTTCACTAAGCAAGCTTTAGCCTTTAAATTCAATAATTAAGTCATTAAAAATTTAATTTTTGGAGATAATAAATATATTTAAAGACCATAATATATATTCAAATTACTGAGATTTCTGGACTACTAAAGAAATGTCCTGTGGAGATACTAACTTCTGTTTATCGAAGTGCAATTGACAACATTGACAACTCCCTTTTCTACTGAACATTTTTTAGAGGATATTTTTTCTGGAAATGGTGACATATCAGAATTAAAATCGGAACATGTAGTTATATTTTATCTTCGTGTACTAAAGAAAATAAGTTCATAATTAAAATGGGTTTGGATGTTATGAAAGCTATGGTAATTTGAAAATAGTAGCCATTTATGTTGATCTATCAACATTAATACGTTTCAAAAATGGGCCAAGTATAGTAAATACTAAATTCAATAAATACATATTCATTACATATGTTTTTTATTTTTGTAAAACCATTTTTAAGGACTTATAATTATCCTTAGTATAAACATCTTAAAAACTGAAAAACTACTCGTTCTAATTTTGAATTTGTTGCAATAAAATGTCCAAAAAATTATTCACTAAATAATTTACAGAAAAAAGTGAGAGTTATAATTTGAAAAACATAATTTGAATTGCCAAAAAACACCAATCAAATAGTACAAAACAATTCGAACATTTTGAAATATGGTCTTTGTATACATTTAAAATATTCAAAATTAGAAAAAAACGCATCACTTAAGGAAACAATTGGGGTGAGCATTTGTTGTGAATCACGCTATGTATCATATCGATATAAGCGCCATCCGCAACTGCACTGTAACATTTAGTTACTTCCATTAAAAGATAGACATAATAAAAACAACTTAATCTAACTGTATAATAAATTAAAGTGTATACACCTATATAATAAAGTGTAAAACTTTTTATTGTGCACGAGCAAAAATAGTTTTAATTTTTCGACAGTCGAAATTTTTTTCGCTCTCCATCTCTCATTTTATACTCAATGCGCACACGTTCCGTAATAAAGTACACAAACACGGACAATCAATTTGTCAATAAAAAGGTCGTTCCATCGTGTAAGAATTTACGTGCGTGTAGCCCGGCAATTTCTTTACGACGATCGCCGCCATACACAAACATAAGACATAATACATATACATTATACGTAGCCCGGCGTCACCGTACAAAAATCAAAATCAAATCGGTTTTAAATGCTTCAATATTTTGTTCCGACCACTCGACGAATGTAAAAATGGATAAAAACTCGTTGCGTTTTTAGCTCAACATCTTCTGCTCTGTATCTTGTCTAAAATGATCACTAGAGCATGGTCGTAAGGTCATAAAATCTTTTGACTATACATATATATGTTATGGTAAAAAAAAATCCAAAGCATTTAGGTAGATGTTCAGATTCTGCGAGCCAAATTATTTTATTGTGACCGTCGGACTGAACACAATTTTGACATTATCAATGGAATTTATTCACATTATTACAATCTACTGTACCTATCTTTAAAACCGTAATGAACAAAGTTTCATAAGCCAAATAAATCCCTTTATCAAACTTAAAAAAAAAAAAAACGATTGTAAACAATACAAACGTTACAGCACTGCTGCAGAGCTTAATCGCAGATTACATTGACGGACAGTCAGACGTAGGTATTATTATAATTTAAACTACTTTCGTAAAGTTTCGCAATTCATTAAATGGTGATTATTTAAGTAAATAATATTATACATACTAAATATATAAACGCATAGCATGATTTAATGTGATAATATTTACCGTGCGTGTTCGCATTTTTCAATAATAGCTAAAACCATGTCGTTTTATATTATATCGTCGGAACAACAACAATAATAATAATTTATCGCTTCGACATATGCCTACACAGGAACAGCAAACGAATCTTGTGATTTATGAACCGCACTTCGTCTTGAAATAATCAACCGGCTGCTCGAGTAATATAAAGTATGCAGGTCTTCGTGACTATATAAACAACGACAAATCGTATTTTACAGAGATTTCGTAGGTTTGCTTTTTGAGCGGATCCTTTGACGTTAAGCTCGGGTTTTAAGCAAATTTATGAGCTCACTTCCATATTAATATCGTCTCAAATATATTTTATTATCTTTGGTCGGGCTGCAGACAAACAATAACGAGTAATAATAAAAAATAAAAATAAAACATTATTTTCTATCGCAATAGATTTGTCGGAATCAGATTTTTTCTGTCGATATAACGGTAAAAATGTCAATAAAAAAATACTAATAATAAGGTTATTGATGGCAAATAAAAAGCCACCCTCGAGAGTTAATTTGATATTATAATAAATGTTATGTTTTATATGAATATCTCGCCACCGGTACCAACTATAAATGAAATAAATAATAAGTTGTGTTATTTAACGAGATTAATAAAAATATACATTTTTAGAAAGTAATGCGGAAATGGTCCAATGGCGTGACCCGGGTAGTAGTTTCTCGGGAGTCGGGAGTCTGGTATACCCCTAAAACCGTATAAAAGAACCGATTAAGAATATTTATTTAATCTATAAATAGGAAACAATATGGATAAATCATCAACAAGCAACGATTTTGTGATAGTTTCACTTTCGCATTACGATAACACAAAGTTTGCACAACTATGGAGAAGAACGTATGTGAAATGAAAACTATGGAAAATGCTGACCGTGCCACTGAAATCGTTAGCTCATTGCGGATCGCGATGTTCATGAATAAAGTTGAATATTTTTTTTTTCAAACAATAACAATTTTAACCAAGTTTACATAAAAATTGTATAATTAATTCGAATAAAAATAATTATGGGCCCAATTTAAAGCGAGCATAGTATCATTTTATTAGTTAACTAATTTGTCGTTATACTAAATAGTTTATTTAGAAAAGTGTGCTATTCTGATATCATATATTAAACATAACACAGTACTCGTAAATTATTTTTACTTATTTATTTGAAATATGTTCCCTATAATTGGAGCGTAAGAAAACGTATCCAATTATTGGTGATACACAATATGTGTGACTGTAGTGTATAATATTATATGAGCACAATTTTTTTTAACAAAGTTGAACGACTTTACTCCCACAAAGTATGCTCATTTAATAAGAATTTTACGTCCATAAATTTGGTTTAGTCGCGTATGCGTTTTAAAATCCAATTTATTACCCGAATATACACGAAAAGTATAAAATTTATCTGGGGAATCTACAAAAGTATATATATTTTCGTCACTTGTAATTTGACATTCTGAGTACAATCATCGTTTGAATAATATTTTGAGAATATATATTATAACCATATCACGTTGTACGTATAGGTATAGCATACTATAATAACAATAATAATGTATATTTTAAATGTATACGTTCGCAATAAAATGTATCTACAATAATAATAAATAATGATGAAAAAATCGATTTTTTTTAAAACTAAACTTCCATACAGTTATGCTGTGTTTTTATGTTGATACATTGTATTGAATATGATTCGTATTATACTTTTTTTTTAACTTTTGATGAATGCAATAAATGTTTTAGTGAAAAAATTACAGAAATTAACTTTTATATGAAAATGGTAATATTAAAGTTTAACGTTCATAATTACTTGCAATAAGCCAAAAGTGTATTTAACTACAATAATAACGTAAAACAACAAAATTGTACAGCAATATTATTATTTGCAATGGTTCAATATTCGCAGTGTTATGTACCAGATAGCATATTGGTATTATTCAGTGACTTTTTGATTTAATGAGTCAATACCGAGCTACTGGTCCATTGAACACAATTTAGTGGCCCATAATTGGTACATTATTAGACTTTAGTTAACCATTAAATTAATTAATTGTCCATGTACAACTCGGCGTTAGTAGATATAGGAGTATTTAATTTTAAAAGTTATCAGCAAAAAAAATTCCAGTAATTCACAGTTTTATTCGCAATTATATTACCTGCAAAAAAATGTCTCCCCCGAGGGCCTGATAAAAATAAGTTGCGTAAAATCACTATTGATATAATAAAATTCCAGTGTGAGAGAACGCTATGCAGTCTTTCCCTCTTTCCTGCAGTTCCTACACGATCGTTAGTGATAAATCCCCTTGCTGGAGAGAGAGGGCTGTTTAATTTAAAAGCAGTATTTCTCTAGTCCACATTCCGGAACGCGACCCTTTATTTTGTTGATATAGGAATGGGCCTATCTATCCTTTATTATTATCTATGAAAATCTCCGAGTTTCACAACTTCGAATCCAAGACAGCGCGCCGAACAATGTTCATTTTTAAAAAAAATATTTTTATTCTTTTAGCATTTTTAAAGTGAATTGAAGGGAGCCAAATCTATTAATCCACGAATTATTATTACTATCAGTCGACTTACCGCCATAATAATTTATAATGTATAATACAATAAATATATACATATATAAGGATGTATTTTATTTCTATCGTCATTGGCGGGCGTACACGGTTTATGTGAATTTTATTCTATTCCACAAAGTTTGATCAACATAATTCGTTCGTAAATCAACGATCATTATTTCAATGTAACCTATATCCCACACGGACATTGCGAAAACCCGATTTATGAAATTAGAAATCTACATTGATTTTACCATTACATGAGTTGAGAGTTTGTCTGACAACAGACTGCTTCGATACAATACTTAAAAAATACAAATAAAATCGCAGAATAAAGTTGAGATTAATTATTTTTTTAATGAATTTCTCAATGACTTACAACTGGTGTTTTATAAACAAATACTGTCTATACATTAACTGTCTGAACTCGGCGATTGTAACAAAATGAAAATTAAATTTATAAATTATAATACAATGCTTACCGGGACGAGACGTTCGTTCCAATAGAAATTAATTCCACCAGTAACAAAAAGTTTCGGTAATTCAATATCAATTTTAAATGTCGAATTGTTATTTTTTTACAAGCTTGGACGTTTCGAATTGGTTGGAAATATATTTCTCCGCCGATTTCGGCTTTAATGAAAATTGAGGAAAAGCTATTCAACAAAATTGGAATCGGAAAGATTTGGAAATAGCATTCAATAATACTTTGTACTAATCGACGTTTTCATCATTTCAGTTTTTCAACCAATAAAAACAATATTTATAATCCGTAGTATTTACTTATAACGTTATGTATATATATTTTTAATAACATAATAGTATAAATTATATTTTATTTGAACACTATGGCGAGTCTGCAATTGACTATATTATTACGCGACCATATAAACTTAGTTCAGAAATGAAGTAATCATTCGCTCTCTTGAGACCAACAAAATAAGTTTAGTAGCGTGCCACGTCTGGTGCAGACACTTTCATTAATTAAAAAAATACATGTTCAACTTGTTTGATAAAAATTAAAAATTTCATCTTAAAGCTTCCAAAAATCGTAAAATAGGATGTATATTATAGTTATTTATGATTTCAGAACTAAAACCAAACATTCATAAAACTGTTCTAACACAATAAATATTTAAAAGATAATACATAACTCTAAATTTTCAAATGAATGCATATAATTAACTATTGTAACATTTAATAAAAATAAAACTTTTTGTTACAAATGCTGTTTTAGTTAAGTTAACTCAATCAAACTTAAAAAATTTAAATTATTACATTTATTTTAGTCATAAAATGTTTTTTTTTACTACTCAACTAACTCAAATTGATAGCAATATTATTTAAAAAGTGTATTTATAGGTATTCCCTCTTAATAAACAACATATTAATTATAACACTCAGACGTTTTATGATATCAAGATCATGTAAACATTATTTTAGGCCACAGTATTGACATAAAAAACACAGAAAAAAATGAACACTTAACAGTTGGTAATACGACTACCCTTGTGAATTTTTTTTCATTCTCTTGTTTTCCAGTTTCAATATTACCCACGGTTTTTTTTTATTATTGCAGCGCATGATATATTTATAAGCTCATTATGTTTTCGACTCTCAAAGATACATACATCCGAATTCAATTGAACGAGTACCTATACATCGTTATGGCTAGTTTTTTTAAAAATATTATTTTTACGTCTTCAGATAATATAGACGCTGTGGCACTCGGGATTTGAATATATTATATGATATTACGCTTTGTCCGGAATAATGGCTTCACAGATATATATATATTATGTATACAAAATAAGAAAAAAGAAAACCGTTTACAGACTACGAGTTATCAACCGCGCACAACATATGCACGAACACCCCTCTACCGTCTCCATTTGTATGTACACACACAAACATACTTAGAATATTCTTATGTACAATATTTATATTTATTTTTGCTTCCGGGTAGCGGATAAGACGAATAAAAAGCGTGAGGGGTGAGTGTAAATACGGTATAGGAGCCCCAAAAGGCTTGTAAAAACGATGTGAGAGTAATCCAGCAGAATAAAGGTCGTCTTACCGGGATTTCCGACACAAAGACACCCCGAGAATATCACGCGTAGTCTAAACTCCAGCCCCTCCCCCCTCCATGTTATATAGCTTTTCCACCACCGTGGACGAGGGAATCACTCGTTCGTGATAAATATTTATGTCCGGAGCGAATAAAATATAATATATACATAATATTATGTACGCGAATTAATGACTTTTTGATTGCCATATGAATGCGTCGGACTCATGACATAAGACCTGCACGTTAATCTACAATGTTTTTACGACGGGTTTTAATGGTTCAACAAAACGCAACTTGTGGCGCTTCAGTGAATATGGGAATATTTTAATAGTGACGACGAAAAAACATTTTCAAACGCAGAAATACATACAGCAATCTGCGGGGTATAAAAATAGTTTGTTTATCGATGCGTATTTATACACACGGAGATTTCGAATATAAGATGAGGCGGCGGTCATAAAATAATAATAATGTACTCCAGTTCAAAAGCGTACTACAAATAGTATACCTAAAATAAATCTCGATTCATCTCAAAGTTGTAAATTACATTATTGTCTAAAGAAAATTGGGTTAAGCTTAAGATTTTATGGTGTATTTATTTTTTATATTCGTTTGACAGTTTAGGTTGTTTGTTGGGTATCAAAAACAGATATTTTTTTTTTATTGAGATGCGTGTGCACTGCATTCGATCGTATTGTAATGGCAAATGACAATTACAATAATATAATAATTTCAATATCCGATTTCAATTTTTTATTTTTTTGTTAATGGAAAACAAGCTAATAATATAAATATAATATTAATGAAGCGTAATATTGTTAAAAATAAAAAAAACACGTCCATTGTTTAGAACAGGAAAATTTAATCGATTTTTTACGCCTTAAAAATAAATTGGTACTTTGGCAGTGTAGAAAAATCTTGATAACATGCATGTGCAATGACTGAACAGCGACTGATAAAGACGTGAATACCATTAATACTTATGGGTGGTTGTCAGCGAACACTCTTTCCATTGTTATTTCATATGACAAAAAACAATATATTGATATATCCTTAGAAATAGATAGCAAAAATAAATTTATATGCTTATATTGCTTACGTTACATTGCCAATTTCAAATAAAAATAATACTTAAGATAACTTGGAATATATTTGTAATAAAAGTAAAGACGTTAAGCATTGCGTGTCTTAGGATCGATGATAAACTGAAATTTTACTCTCCTGTATTATGAATTTATGATGGACTATTGCAATTACTTAGGAATATTTGCACCTGCTATTGAACAAAGTAAAATGTTAATATTATAACGGAGAAATTACCAACAATAACAATCACTACATTTTTAGTTTCATGTTTTTTTCAATAGTTCGATAGATATTGCATAATATTTTGTTTATTTGGAAATATTATAATTTTATAGTTTGTAAATAATAAATACTACCATGAAAAATATAAATACTGAATATTCTGGGCCGATCGCTGAAATTTTTCTGTTATTCAGGGGTATTCATTAGAGGAGGTTTCATTGTACATATATTAAATAGTATCTATTACTTCTGTACTTGACCACATTTTTAACATTTTTTTGGCTGTCACTGCCTTTTGAGATCTAAAAATGATTGGATTTACAATTTGTTTGTAATCAGACTATACTAATTATGTAAATATTCTTGGGAAAACTCAAATGGTTTCAAAAAGTTAAAACTTTTATTTAAATGTTCTGATATTTAAAATTATTCTTTAAAAAAGACATATTTTTCTACTTGTAATAAAATATTGAAATTTACCATTTTCTAACCCTCATATAAATTCCAAAATCGCATTTGAAGTATAAGTTCACAATATTATTAGATACATTTTATTATGAGTTGCCTTTTGAATGCGATGATTTATTATTAATTTTAAATTAAAAATGGAAGGTAACACGTCTGTCCTCGAGTGGTCTACTTTAAGCAGTGTGACCTATTAAACGTACGATTGATGTCCGGTTTTTTAAAAATATGAATATCTAACTTTATTCTTTTTACTTATACCATTATAAAGTTTCTAACTTGTCGCATACTTAAAAACGTATACCATTTAATATTTAATGCAAATATTAAAATACATAATATTATCATTGTTGAACAAAATACCAATCAAAGTTTAAAATTATACTTTTTAGGTATACAACATGCATTTAAAATATATGTATGTTCATTAAATTTAATTCGTGTTAGGTATATAAAATCGTTTATCCATAATACCTACTTTCATTAATAACTTTAACTTTATTATATTTAAATGTATTTAAAATATATTGTTTTGAAACAGTTAAAATGATAAGGGGCTACCTTTATAGTACACGAATATGTCCCGAAAAAAAATTGTAGAAAATAGAGTAACATTTTTATTATCTTCGCTTTTTGGTTAATATAAATTTAAAATAAGAAATTAAAAAATTATTTTCGTTTATAATATTCATAATCAAGAATATGATGCTGTATTAAATTAAGTAAAGCATTCTAATAATCTTAAATCCATTAGTAAATGAAATTTAATACTCATCTACAAATATTATTTTAAAATAAAAACTGTAAGGTAGGCAAGTATTGGATTACCGTACCAATATAATATGGTTTTACTAAATAACAATAATAAAATATGGGTTTTCTACAATTATTGATAGTTATTAAATTTCAAAAACTAGAATATTTATATGTTTAGTTTTTAACATTTCATAATTGTATTTTAAGTTACAATATTAGATGCCTATATAATTAAAGTAATCTTACGTAAAAAATTAATTTTGGAAGGATCAAAAAAAAAAATAAATAAATATACTTACAGTTACCAAATAATGTATTTTGTTGGACATAAACAAATTTAAAACTTTGCATTGATACCTACCGAATTATTACCAATACAAATATACCAGAGTACCATGAATATTGTGAGATTTTAGAATTGAATGTTAGTACCTGGGTATATATAGTGTTATTTTTGTCATATGCATTATACATGACTGATGACACATATATTTACTATAAATTATTATAGCAAGACTTATTTAATATATTAATACATTATGCATTATGCATTACAGTTGTCATTTCGTTTCTATGTTAATCCTTCTCAAATTTTAGAAATTAGACTTTATAATATCATTAGTTTGTTTAGTAAATAACATAAGTACAAATAAATAAGACATTTATTTTTTGACGTACTAGGTACTTATTGGGAGTTATATACCATATAGATTATACGTAATACGTGAGATGACTGAGATGTTTATATATCATATACATGTCCACCTATGCATATAAATAATATTTGATTACATATTAATATTTACTATATTATGTGATATGTACCTATGGGCAATTTAACATTTATTCCAACGTTTTTCGAAGAACTAAATAACAGTATAATCAACAAATTATGAATAAACAAAAATGTTTAAATGAAAAGTAATAAAAATTATTTACAAGGCGGTGATTTATGACTAAAATGATTAAATGTAATTCACCCGTTTGTATTGTAATGTTTATTTGTTAATTAAAAAAAAGTCCAAAAATCCATTCCATAATAGATTTCTGCTTAAAATAATATTTATGACATTGATGTATCTCACTATGGTTGGCTATCGTATTAATGAGTTATGAGTTTATGACAGATCGTTTTTAAAATTATAATATTTCATATTTATGTAAGAGACCAATTTTGTTTAACATAAAAATAAATGTTTTTGAAATGAGAAATAATCGGTGAATAAACAACTAATTATAGAGATGATAAAACACTAATCTAGTTAGACTTTTTATCTTATTTAATTATAATGAATAACCAATAAATATTAAAATACCTCACACGAATTAACTCTATTTAAAACGAATTATTATTGTTATCAGTTAGGTTAAATGTACTGAAATGAATTAAATAGTACGAAAAAAGTAAATTTTTTGGGCTTTTAGGCATTAGCCACATAACTTAAATCAAAATTAAATGTTAAAAGTTTAATAATAAAGTCTAATCAACATTTTTTTATGTAATCCGATTCGATAATATGTTATAAAATTAGAGCACTTATATTTATTCATGCGTTTTAACATAATCAAGTTTAATCGAATTTATTGTTTTAAGTCTATTAAAACAATTTACATTTATCTTGGCTTGTATACAATGTTTTTTTCTAATTTTTACGACCACTTTTTTAATGGACCATTGGCTGGAGTACAAATTTAATAAAATGAATTAGAATATAATATAATATCTAGATGTATTTTTCATATTTAAGACACAGACTTAAAGCCATATGAAAATTAAGTTATGTTTAGAAATTAAGAAGAATAAAACATACAAATATTTTGTATTTCAATTAATATTTCAAATCTAATTGATTATCCTCAATACTGAAATGTTTAAGTTTTAATTTTTATTTTTTAACGAAGTAAAGAATTGCGTTCATTAATATGCATTATTCATTTTCTATTCAGGATGAAATATGATTAAGAATGTTTTTCTATTCTAAACTAATATCAATACTCTATAGATAAATTAAGATGACCAAAATATACTAAGACTGTACTATCAAAAACTACCAATATAGTTAAGTTATACATGATGTAAGTAAAATAAAATAGATTGATATTTTACTTAAAAAATTTAAATTTAAAATTTTTAAATATAGACAGCAACGTTATTCAAATAAACTTTAAAATACAGATTTTAAATTCACTGGATATTTAATATTTAATATTGAATAAAACAATATTTTTGTCGTATCTATTATTTATGATCATAATGATGTACGTTTATAAGCCATTTGTAATAATGTGGTCTGCGATACAACTTTAACAGAATTCAGCCGCTCAGTCCATACTATATAACCAGTATGCATAATTATTGCCATAATAAATCGTACAATGTTAATAAAAATAAATGATATTAATGATAAATAATTTAAATAAGTTTTTCGACTTTTAATAAAACTTTTTCCATAGGAATTACTGTCGTATTAAAAAATATGTTCATTTTATGCACACAAAAACAATAACAATTATTTAAAAGAGTATACAACAAAAATACCAACGAATAATTTCCAGTATTGATATCTGGTAAACCACAGATACTTATTAATATTGGAACATACTTAATTAGACTGTTTGAATAGTTAATGAAAATAATACATATTTTGTGCAGTTGAATAATGGTATTTGCACATTTAAAAAACAAACGATATCATTTGTAAGAATTAGATTTTTTAGATTTCAATGAAAAAAATATATGAATAAAAATATATACATG
>NW_019104377.1:1468124-1598972 GCF_001856785.1 Myzus persicae
CATATTTTTGTTAAAATCAACTATGTAAAATAACTGTTTTTTTGGATTAAGCCGATATCCATTGCACAAGGGGTGATCCATTTAACGTAAGATATTCATTAAACTCGTTTTTGAAAATATTTCTTCAACATTATAGTCGTTAAGAAACAAACATTTTTTACTATTTTAAGGTGTTAAACTTTTGTATATGCCAACACACATTTTTAATTTCATATTCCAAAGCAGAATATTATTCTAAGTACTTAAATCTATAAAAATTAAATTTCACACAGGTATTTTATTAGCTATAACTATTTGAAGTATAGATGAGCATTGCAGAGTGATGGGATAACATTTCATGGGATACCTCTTATCACTGCACTCCGGCCATGGCTCGCGTATACTTTAAATATTTCAGAACTCAAAAACTCATCGTCCAAAATTTGATTTTTGTACATTGCAGTACTACAAAAAATATTCTGCTTTATAACTGTGAACCAAAAATATGTGTTATCTTTCAAAAAAAAAAACAAAAAAAAAACAATAAAAAATAGTAAAATTTTTTTTTGTAGAAAAATGTGGTTTTAAACGATTTTAAGCTAATTCAAGCAAATATTTTAAACAACCGTTAATAGTTTTTGAAATGATAAATATCGTACGGATGTCTTGGTATGACAATATAATAGAGGTACCAATATATTTGAATCGCAATGTTTTTCAGAACCAATATAGCCGAGTCGTTGCGTTTGTTTAGGACACTGCAGCGGATTAGTTCTGCTCGGCTTTGCAGGGTACGACTAATATATTTGAACGTTACAATATATATCCTTATCTACATAATTAAAATGGTCTATGTGGCTGAGACGGGGAGACGGGTAGGAATAAAATACAAAGGGCTTACTCACTTCTTGTGTCTTGATACGTGTCGGCGACAAGTTTAACGAATGGATTGGCCGTGTACCCGTGCAAATAATGTGTGTCCCACGTCTTTTTGGCTGTGATTTCTATACCAGATTTGGAAAAAACTTCTGATATGGTAGACGCGATCTTACCGAAATGAGTGTCGTCTGCGTTCGAATAAAAAAACGTCACCTGTTCAAACACATTCAATACGTTGAGCGATATTGTAATTGGACTATAATATATAGGTGCATATGACAGATTAATACATTACAATATGTATATGTATATATTATAATAATTCATATGGCGGCTGGGCAGTATGATGATTCAAGGTATAAATTAATAACAAACAAACAAATAACTATGATGTGACGATATATCGTCGGAGGATAAATTTTGAAATTATATTAACTCACCACTTACGCAAGCAATATTATGAAACAAACGAAAAGAATAACATAATAAGTTAATTTGATTGAATAATATTTTAACGCAGTATAACATTATGATATACTAGCGATGCGTACATTCAATGTCTACTGCATTTAGTACGAAGAACAACAAAAAAATTCTCATAATTAATGGGTGAATAAAAAAAAAATAATACTAATATTGCATAACTATATAGATAGCTTTTACCCACGAATTAATTATTTCAGCTGTAACTAGATAAGTTAAAACTTAAACTAGAGTAGCTGGTATTTGGTAGTTTTCAAAACTAAAAACTATGATATTTTTTTAATAATGTCGTAAATTAATATTTAATATACATAAAACATAATTATATGATTTAAGTTGCTATTATTATATTGTATAGAGTTTGAATGACTAACGGTTTAGAATATCAAACAGGTTCAAAAATTGAAATACGAGTCTGTCATTAGAATGTGTAACCTGTTTTCGTAATTGAAAAACTTGTAATATAATGATTAACAGAAAAAATCACTTGTTTCGATTCACTCATTGAAACTATCAAATGTTACATAAGCATTTTTTGCATACTTTGAATAAGTATTTTATAGAAAATAATTTTGATGAATAATTCTGATTTTCTCATGTAGCCCAATCGATTAAATAAATATTCAAAACATATATAGGTTCCACTATGACAATATATATTATGACGACGTATGAATGATTATAATAATAACATGGAAGTTGTGGAATTTTTCTGTTATTTTAAAAATACAATCGAAAAACTGTAAAAAAAAAATTAAAACAATGACATTCGCGATAAACCCATTTCTATCAAAATCTATACCATTTGTGGGTAAACCGAGCCTCGGTCAGAATTGCTCACATTTTAAATAGAATGATTTATCAATGGCCATTGCATTCAAATTTAAAATAATAATAGAATACTTTCTATTTTTTATTTTTATATTTTTGTTAAAATATGTTGGCATTATGCTGAGAATGGTTTTCGCGATGTATATGTAAATAATATGTTACCATAAATTTAGTTCATCTCTAATTTATATTCATTTTTTGTTCATTTATCACGAAGGACCCTTATATTTTTAAACGTATTCTGTTGAACTACAAAAAGAAAATATTACATTATTATAGTTCATATTAAATTTACATTTTTTTGTTAATTTTTTGATAATAAATCTATTTATTGCTCTTGAAAATTACTCATTTAATCATCCATTAGCTCTATCTGTATCAGAATGTGTTACACAATTATATTTTATAAACATTAGATTGGAATTATGCACTATAATAATACTATTTATAAATAAAACATAGATCAATACACAATGACATAATATAATATACAATATTACATATTAATATAAATATAATATTATATATTATACGTTCTCTATAATCCCTTTCAAAATTATTGAACTGCAGAAAAAATGTTTTTTTCATACGTATTATAATATATGTTGTTTAATTGAAATGGTACGTATGTGATTTAGTTTTAACACGCGATTTAAATGTATTACTCAGTATAAAATATATAAACATTAAATATCACCTCAAGCTTTCAACAATTTCTACTGTATAACGCATGAAACATTGCGTGATGGGAGTAATGTAAGATCTTGAGTATCATAATATACAATTTTAAATGATCACATGTTTGCAATAATACCAAAGAAAATTTCACTTGATAATAATTAGTAACATAAATCCGTAAATAAAATTAAACCAACAACTTTGAATAAACTACTCACTTTAAAGGATTTTAACAAGCACGAACCTTTGTTATGTTATAATTATTAATTATATTCAAATCGACATTTTTTTCAAAAAGCATGAGCCAATATTATGTATTTGACATTTTAATTTGATTTGCCAACAATTAAAATTAAAACCTATGAAATTATTTACTTCGTGCGCACAATATAAGATGATCATAATTTCACATAACAATATAATACAATATAAATATTTTGCCTGCGTGTAAAATAATTTCTATTACTCTACATAGTTTGAATTTATCAACGAAAAAAATGAGTTATAAATGTATAATAATACCGTCTAGTATATTAAAATATATGGGGATACAAATTATAATTGTCGTAGAACACTGAGAGAGGTCCACAAAAGTCGAAAACCATACAATACTACGAGATCAAAAACAATAAGGGAACAGTCACACAATGCAATGATTATAATGATATAATTATGTGCTTTTAATTAAAATGTTTCATCTCGTGATAATAATATAAAATATAATACAGTAGCTGTATTTTCTAAAGTCTAAGCCATCCAAAACGGAAAAGAAACTCCATCTAAAGCATCTACTGGCAGTTCCCTTTTAATGTATGATTTATCACACGTCTTAGCGCCTATACAGTATACTGATGAATATAATATAGTAATAGACTATGTGAATGCATAATACATATATATATTTTTTTATATATATTATATGTATAGAAACAATAAACGAGTGGGAGCGTATTTACAATGTCCTTATGTATATATTTTCCCCTTTTTCGGGGTCGCTTCGAACAAACCGCAACGTGGCATATTGTAACACTAGCGCGTTGTACTTAAATATACATATACAGAGTGATTATTTTATCACAGAACACTCTATATTCTTTGTAACTTAAGCTAACCCCAACATAAACTCACATTAATTGCTATATTGCGTCAGGTTAGTGCTAAGCAGTGGTCGATGTGGTGACTGAAAACACAAGTGAGAATACGTTAAAAAATACTGTAAATATCGTATACTACACCCTCTGACATAATATTATTTATCACATCAAAAGCGAAGACTACTAATAATTGAGAAACGAAATCCGCTTAGGTCAGCTTAAAGAATATTGAGCTTTTTTCGATAAAATAATCACACTGTATATAATGCACCTATACACACGAGTGTAGCATAATAATGTACAGTAGAAAAACGGTGCGGGGGTGGGGGGATAGCAATAACTACAAGCCGAGATCGGACGTGACGCCATAGTGGTAGAATGTAAGAGAGGAATAAGTGAAAAGTGGAAATAAAGAAAAATACGGAAAAGACGCCTTGAACGCTGCAGAACGGTGAGAGAGAAACGTTGACAGGACCGCCCAACTTGAGGTTACCGAATGGTTTTCACCATTTGATTTGTGTGGATGGTGTGGGGAGAGAGGGTTTGTTTACTCACCTGAGTCCAGTTGAACGCTTTCAGGACCGCGGCCACAGATTTGGATATCTGAGTGTCCGGCGGACGTGTGCGGGCGAATGTTGGGAACAAAGTTTTATCCGACGTGTCCGAGTCCATGCAGTACTGTAACATTTATAAATACAACACAAGATGAAATTGATAAGCCGACATAAATAATATTATTATCATTAATCATTATCAATAAAATGGTTTTAAAACGGGTCATTAACAATAGGTATATTGTATTGACTTGAAGATATTATACCAGTCAGTTGCCGCGGAGTACTTAAGTCTACGTAATTGTGCGCACAAAAAGTGCTTTTTTAGTTTTGGTCGTGAGCCGCTTTTTTATTTTTCAAAAGTGCAACAGGTCTCTACGTAGCTTATAACATAGGAGAGGGAGTTTAATATAATAATAGCTTATTGTGCCTTACTCCAGTTTTCATAGTTACATAATTTACCTATATTCTCGAGTATACAAAATGCCTAGATCGCTCGTATGACTATGGATAGGTAAGAATATGTTTTACTCGTGCAACGGTGGACACAATATCGTCACTATTTGGTGTGCACGAACTAATAATATGAGAATTGTTTCCCGTGAGAAATTCTAAACTAGAGGGGCTGAAGGTTTATTGGATTTCTTCTGCTTTCGAAGTTATAAGTACATCATAGATGTCCCATGTCCCTAGCTTATATTATTATTATTAATATTTTTGTGAAACCGGTAAATTTCCTTATTAATCAATCAAAATTGGTTTTGACACCAATAACAATACTAATAATGATTATGATACCAAATTATATATTTCATATATATGTCCTATGGAATTCAAATATATAATAAAAAGTAAATCCTAATGGAAGTCTGATAATATTGTACATCAATAACTCTGCAACACATTTATACCAAAATGTTGCTTCAAGAAGTGAAATCAGATGTACATTTTAATTTGTAACTGAAAATTTGTGATGGTGAAATAATAATTATTTATATAATATGTGCCTTTTTCAATGAAAATTTAATTTAAGCGTATTTATTTACCGTACCTTAATCACCGAAAAGCTTACGGAATAAACCCCGGTGCGGCACGCGGCAGTAGGGAATTTATTTGCATTTTAATGTTTATGGTTTATTTAGCGGTTCAACCTAAGTAAATTAAATTCAAAAATAATTATTTACGCGTCATAGTTTGTTTAATCATTGTAACAACTTTAAATATTATGTATCTCGGGTGGACATTTTCGATCTTTACGGCTCAATGGATTAAATCGAAAACAAATTAAGGTTTTCACAGGGTACACGAAAAAAAAAATACAATAAAACCTACGTCAGAGGATTCAAGTTGCATTAGCTCATTTTTAAATTTATCTAGTTTTGCAATGGAGAGGAGCAATTTGTTTTTCGTATAAATGAAAAGGAGGGTTAAACCGAGTCAAATAAAAAAAAAAGATAAATTGCAAAATGGTAGTCACAATTTACAAACGTCTGATTCATTCATCCGCTTTTTTCACCACTATCTTTTTGCTTGGCTAGTTAAAAGTTAAAGAAAAATTAGTTCCATTTTATTATTGTTTCCTTTTGTGCATAATGCAACTGAACAAAAAATGTACTTGCTAAAATCTTCTTATTGTCCTTTTCTCAGTACCATTTTTTTATAAAAATATATTCAAATAATAGCCGACATTAAAAACACTCACTACTTCACAACCACACGTACTACATATTGTTATTTAAGTCAAGCTCATTCAGACTGGTTTTGTCACAGAAGAAAATGCGTATCGGTAACGGCTGCGTTTAATTTACATTTTAATTGTTCAATTAAAATCACAAAGTTGTGACTTATTGAGGTTTGTAGTCGATAGGTATTATCATATATGATCGACATAAGGAAATATAGACACCAGTTTATTTTTATTACTTACCATTAAAAATAACTTACACTTTAAACAATTTACTAATCGTCTCCATTCAAGCTACGGTGATTTTGAAAAATAAATCAAATGATATTTCGCCACATTATGTAAACGATAGTATCGAAGAGAGTGCGTTTTAAATGTATTAGTTTTCAGAATGTTCTTTAGTAAATCATTTTTATCAGTGACAGAGGCGGAATGTTTTTCTTCAATTTTAGAAAGTGTACTATTTGTTTTTGAGTTATTAGCATTATAGTCTTGCACTGATAGAAATGAATGTGATGGTTCCTAACTAGTGTTTCGCCAAAATCCTGTTATAATTATAACAGCTGCAGTACACATTAATACTTTATACATTAAACAAATTTTCAAACTATACAACTAAGAGCTGCGGTAAATAAGATTAATTATCGTCAAGTCAAATAGTCAAATAGAGCCAAATTTCTCAAATTCTTGAACAATAAAAAAACGACAAACGAACTACATTACTCCAGTACAAATATATATACATACCTATAGAAGGTTATTAATTATATTATTATTTCGTTTCGGCGATTAAAAAAAGTTTGAAATTCATGTATACCTGATATAATATTTCAGCAGCAGTTGTAGGTAAATAAACAACGAAGATTCACATGTTTATAAAAAAAATCTTTTTGGCGGTCGGTGGAAAACAAATATAAGTAGGTACTCATAATAAAACTGTGAAATCAATGCACTGACGATTCGAAACATAATTATTATTCCAACACTATACACGTCGCTACGAACGAATTATAACATAATATATTATTGTTAACTTGCTAACTAATAACTTTATAATATAGGTAGGTGCTAATAAAAATAAATGAATTGTCTACGGTCGTTGTTCTCTTATTTCCGTATACGCACACGCCACACACGCACACCCATCACAAAAGCGTATCACGTCCGTCTGACTTTTTTTTCACAAACAGATTTAGTTACATTGCCGATTTCTATATAATGTCTGGACTAATGATTATTTATTAGTCATGTAAACTGTTCCCCGGGGCGACACATATTTACTGAATCTCGTTAGCTGAACGGTTTAATTTGTGCAATGACAGTTGAATACATTACAGCACGAAACCCATTTAACTGCCTTCGTATCCAATTCACGTAAGTACACATATATTATATGCTCAACGATATCACGTTATCGCGAACACGCTACCGTTACAGATTAATAATATAATCATCACCGTTCGAAACATTGTTTTTATTTATTTATGTCATACGTTGTCGTTGTCCTCATCGCCATCGTCGCTTACGCAGCGATCGGAAACATTACCAATTGAACAGTTTTTTTTTTCTGTTTTTTTTTTTTTTTTGCACCGTTATACGTATAATCCATACCAATAAACCAAAAGCCATTTTATTTTGATCGAGAAAAATGTTTTCTGGTTCTAATCATTTTCGAGTAGGTTTTCCAGTACATTTCACTCTGTCGCTCGAAGAAAAGCCACTAAAGAAAATCTGTTATTTCGACGCAGTTGCCAAAAAAAAAATCACAAATTACTCTTGTACTTTTGGTTTAAGTAAGTACTTTTCAAAATAAATACAACACATCCCATCAACAAATTCGAAACGACCATTAGTTATGGATCGCAATAAATATAGGTATGCCTATAATATTATAATGACGAAAACACTATTGATTCCTACAACAAGCACATTAGGTATCTATATATTATCGCTGTTTCTCTCATGAATGTTCATCAGTCGAAAAATATACCTTAAGAAATAAAATAATATACATTTTCATAAATATACGAATCACGAACAAGAGTGAAAAAAACATAATTCATTAGCAAAACAGACGTCAACGATACTTTTTAGCAGATCGAATGAAAATTGTACGTACACCTCAGATTGTTATATTCTATCTCAGCAGATTCATTCCGTTTCCGAAGACAGACCTTAAGAACTCCAACAGATATTGAGTAAAACGAATAACTGAAATATTAATACATGATTTGTACTCGTCTCACAAAACTTATTCGTATCGGGCTGCACATATGTCTGCAATTCGTTAAACGAAACAACCTGTGGATTCAATTTACTTGTGTTTTGTATTTGTATTTTTTTTTTTTTGCCACGCAGCTTAACGAAAGCTCACATATTATGTCTGTACGTTGTTTTTACACTCAGGCTTAAAAGTAATATGTAATTTTCTTTTGATGTGTATACTTAATGTGTATAATCAATATTTTTAATTATTTTTTTTAAATACGCACTTATTTATTGAGAGCTGTATAATAATGAAAAAAAAATGATAAAAGACATTATGCAGCTGATTAAGTTTGTCAGTTAGTTTCGTTACACTCCGTATATCATATAATCAATAATAATAACATACTAAAACAAAACTATTTAGTATACGGACTGCGTTCCGTTAGGTTTCCAGGAATCTTACAACAGAATCAGGCCCATATTATTGTTTGTCCATTTTTATGATATCGGCAAATTTACATCGAAACCTGCACCGGGTACGTAAAATGTTTGTTCGTATACAGTTAGCGAGAAATCGTGCGGATAAGCTACTGAGGTATATATACGATAGATTAACCGCTTCGATAAACAGCATCCGAGCGTCCGTTTGCGGTGTACCCACGCGACCATTTTAGCCTCGGAAGATCCACGACGATACACCCCAGTAGATAATATATATATATTATATATGTATATACAACTGCAGTAAATATTTTTCCAATTCAATAAAACATGCGATGGGTTATTGGCCGATAAAATCAATGTACACCCAAATTTAGCAACACTCCCTTATTTATGTACTCCTCGTAACACACAGCGTATATTAGATTTATTGGTCTTTGAACTGCACATCCTCTAAATTATTATCAACGTGCTTCGTAGTTCGTACGCACATATGTATTTATTTACTCTGGAATAAGAGAGACTAGCGAAAATAAATCGCCCGGAGTACTCGTATTATATGTGCGCGGCGCGAGTGTTTCAATAATAAGAAGAGATGATAATATCTTAATATATAATCTTCCATTTCCGTACACTATGTGGGTTGATTAAATATTGTATTATAGAAGCCGTCATAATATTATAAGATCTCAAAATCCGTTCGACTCGCGAGCTCGGGTCACGGCGTTCCTTCTGCTTCATGTGAATTATAATATTTAAAATTTAAAATTTATAAAATCAAAAATTAATAACGAATGGCGAGAAATGAGAGAATTGCTGATATTGTTCGAGCAAACAGCGTGACGCGTAAGTACGCTCAAAGAATACAAACGACTTGGAGAGAATAAACCCAATTGTTTGGCACATCGTTTGTATATTATTGACTATTGTCGATCACATCTATTATTTAACGGCAGGTTGGTTTGGTCATCGATCGAAGTATTATTCCGACATCAGATTATTATTGTTCTCTTGGACAATGTTTTTTGGTATAGCGTTATTTTCTTATATTATTTTTAGGATTGTTATAGCGAGACGTTATTCTACCTACAGCCGACATACTATCGATGGTGTCATTGTGATTATTTATTCTATTATTATTTTACGAGTTCCGTTTTTGATACCTATATATAATAACACGTAGCTCCTCTCCTGGCAGCGAAGTAGAACATTATTGTTTTAATCATTGATCATTAGGGTGGGTCAGTATTAATATAATATGACTGAACGTTTTAACACACCATCATAATATTATTATGAAACGTAACGAGAAGTCTTAGTGAGTATAATTGTCATTGGAAAAATTATTATAAAAGTTTATGTCTTGTGCAGCAACATTTATTATAGTTGGCACATTCTTCGCCCCGAAATAAAGATAAATTATTGTTTGCTAATGTTCGTACAAAAATTGACTAATTAGTTATTTTTTTTTAATTAAAAAGTACCCACACAAAATGTGAAAATTTTTTAAAAATGAACTTTTCATTTATACAAAATATGCAAACAGTAAAGCCAGTTATTGATTTATGCACTTAATATAATATAATATACTCATACGGATATTATATTTAATGCGTGTACACTAGCTGTACAGTAGGTATTTAATATTTTAATTTACCTTGTTTTATACCTATAATTAAAATCGATATAATTATAGTAACTTTAACTGAATTTATTTATTTATCATATTGAAATGGAATTCAATTGTTTAATAAGTCGAATGTGATTGTAATATTTTAAGTTGTGACTTGTATTAATTTAAAAACATGTGACATTAAATAAAGAACAAAAAACCAGAGTTTCTTATTACGATAACATATAATATACCTATCACACAAACAATATTTGAATTAATCAGAATATATACTCCTACACTTTATTTACATTTTCAAAAAATCCAAATATATTATTTCTAATAAATCAATATAAATGGTTTTAAAATAAAAGTTTTACAACTCGTGCAAATTTAATATATTTTTTAAACAATACCTGCAGGGTAAAGGATCTACAAATTTCTTGAGAATAACAATTTATTTATTGATTTTTAATGTACATTGTACAAAGTCTATTAGTTTTATTTTTGATTGACTTATAATAAGTACGTAACTCCATCTTTTCAATTTAAAATTATAAATATAAAAGGGATTTGTGAAAAAAAAATGTAGGTACCTACATAAACTCTTTTTAAACGACAAAATTTTATTCTATTACTATCCACACGTTCTTCGAGCTCATTCTTAGTCTTTAGATTTCCAATGGTTCAATACGATTAAAAGAAAATATTGTACAGGACATTTCTTTTAAATAGTAATAATAGTAATTAAAATGCCTAATAATCTTATATCCAATAATTAACTTTGTACCATTTACAGGCGTGGAATAATATAATTTTTTAAGGCATCAACTGTTATTAGCAGGTTTTTACTGTTGAGGAGGGTACTGTTGGTTAGGAACACGTATATATGTGGCAAGGATAAGTCATTAAGGGGCGGCTACCTTTTCGGCCAAAATGTACCCTTCCCTTTTCAGCCAACACTTACAGACTAAAGTTCCGTTTTCGGCCAGTTTTCTTTAAAATGTATGATTACAACAACTGAACTTAACCACTTTTATATTTAACTAAATATGATTATATTCAAAAATGTGATTCTTTACAAAATTATTACCTACAAGTTACAACCGTCTATTAATTATTTTTTAATTATAAAATAAAATAATTGGCAATAAAATGTGATAACATATTTTTAACATAACCAAAATTAATTTTTGTTCGACAAATTTTAGTACCTACCTATTTTTATAGCCTTCATTCTTCAAGATGAAATTTTAATTTTCAACATATCATGACCGCATATTTTTTTATCATAATTATTATTATTCGGATATTTGAAGACTAAATTATTAATTTGTATTCAAATTATGTAATCAGAAATCTTTGTATTCGATTAATGTTATATCTTATAAGTTATAAAATTTCATTGCCAATTATTTTTTTTCACACAATTTTAAGTAATAATTTTTACAAAAAAAACATATTTTTAATACAACCATACTTAATTACATTTAAAAACTGTTAAGTTCAGTTGCTATAACTATAAATCAAAAAAAAAAATGCACTGGCCGAAATGGGAACTATAAGTATTGACCTTAAAGGGGAGGGTACATTTAGGCAGAAAATGGTGATGCCCGTCATCATTAAGAATCCGGGTGGTCGCCCATCTGGGAACTAGTGACTCCGATCGGTTGATTGCGAAAACGTGTTTTTATTGACAGTTGGTGCTACCTACCTACCAATCTACCATACCATAATCCTGGTAATATTATAAAGAGGTGTGTTTTTTTGTTGTTGTTCATATATAAAGGTTGCCAAACGATGTCTGAGTACAGATAATAGATATCTACTGACCGAGCACACGAATGGAACGAACGAAGCGTGGGAAAATAATATGTGGGTTCGAAGTGTTTGCCAAAAAAAAAAAAAAATACAAAGTAGACATGGAAATTAATAGTCGGGAATCTTCGACCCAAGACTCAAGAACAATATATAGTATCTAATTTTTATAGACTAACCCGTATACAACACAGAAACCCGTATTTACAGTTTACACTCATATAGTAGAAAACTAGAAACTACAAACAGTTTATATTTATACTCTATAGTGGATCATCCCTCACTACCCTTGGGATTTTTAATGTATTTTTAATTGTATCTCTCCGTAAAACCAAAAAAAAATTTGAAATCTTAAATCTTTATTTCAGTTGAAAAAAAACTGTAGTAATATATTATAAATATGCAGGGGTGGGCGACCTGAGTGAGCGGAGAACGAGTCTAAAATAATAAAATTGTCAAAATTATATTAAATACAAGAGACAAATATATCGTATGAATTAAAAAGAATTTAAGAAGCTTATTAAGTGTGACTGTGTGAGGATAACGGAAGTAAGATTAGTCTTAAAGTATTTTAATCACCCCCACCCCACTCACAACCTAGCACTAGATACGCCACTGTCGTGGGTGCAGTGTGCATCCAATGACACTATTTCCATCATACCCACTCACAACATTAGTCATCGAATAAATGCAACAAGACCTATAAGACAGTACAGATTTCACCTGCAATGTCTTAATATGATGCCGCCGACAGTGAGAATAGTGCCTGCGATTGAGTTAATACTATGTTTATCTATCTAATACGACAGCAGTGGTCAGTGGTGTTCCTATAACACATCATGTACCTACACCTACCAGGAAGTGGTGTATAATATTTTCGAAAATAAACGTAGGCATACAAAATATTGTAATATGAGAGAATGACAGTAAATCGTACTATTGTTACAGTCGTCGCAGTAGGTGCGTATTGTGACGTCGTTTATTCCGGTCGAAGTACCACGTGGCGGCTATGGGCCAGCTAGAGTGAATGGAACTCTCGGCGGAGGCGATGGCGGGACAACTGTGTTTGGACCATTGACAAACGCCAAAAAATATAAGGTTATAATAATATAATAATGATAAACCTCGACCAAGTCAAAATGCGTCGTGTGTATCGTTAAAAATAGACTTTGCCCGTACGTCGTTCCACGGCCACAGTCAATGCACTTTTTAATAACTCACACATTAATATTATACGATATAATATTGTACATATTATGATATAACATATATTATTTTATATTAAAAAAATATATATAATTATTGTACGTAGGTACTCCATATTTTTATGTCCACTGGGTTTTTTCAAACTACTTTCCATTACGCGGACAAAATATTATGCTCGTTAACTTTGATGATCAAAGTGCCAACCGTTCCAATTAGACGCACACCAAACACCGCGAAAGTCATAAATTACAACTGTTTCCAACGTCATCGTTGTTATATTTTATTATATTATTATTATTATTGCCATTATTATTATCACTCGTAATTTGGCCACTGGGACGCTCGCGCCGGACATTCGCGCCGTCTTGTGTTTTTGACAATTATTGTACAATAATGACGTCGTTTACCTTCGTCTATGTGTTACGAGTATCTTAAGTCTTTATCATGAAACCAGCCGCTTTAGTCTTAACGAGTTACAAGACGAGTTGCTGTGACGGTACAATGAACCGGTAGCGACGAAATTCAATTCCAAACGGATACCATAAAGGCATAAAGAATAAACTAATTATTTCGTGAAAATATCGTTTACGTAAATATTCATTGTCTTAGAACGTCAACTGGTTTTAAAAAGAAATCTTTCAAAAAGATGCCTTGTCTGTAGATACATTGTTGTATAGGTCATTGGTAAAATCTTTCAGACGTAACAGTAAAGCAAGCTTATACAAGTTTCAACCATAAACGATACATATAAATGAAAAAAAAATATCGAGTGACTGTTTCCGTAGGAAACGACAAAAAGTATAATATTATAGAGGAAACCTTTCTGATGTAGCGTAGCGTATAGTTTCATGTTTTGTAAAATCATAAACATACTAACACAGAAAATAAATGGTCCGTTCAAGTTATTCTGAACAAACGATCAACTGATCAACGATTAAAAAACACTAAAACTATGTATCAAATGATACAAAATAATGTAGGTACATACGTTGAAGAATATGGATTTTGTTAAAAGGATGCACATAAACACACGAGTAATTGGCCTACATAATAATATGTACACCGCATAATATCATAGTAATAAATTATTACTTATAATAAACAGTTTTAAATGCAAAAAATATTGCAGTTAAGTCAAAATATAACATCAACAAATACTGTAGGTATTGTCGAATGTAATGTGAAAAAATAAAATACTCTTTTCATAATTTATTCAAAAGTAAAAGTTGTCAGAGTAAAGAACTAACTAAACTATCATTAGTTATGTCAGTAATATTTCTAATAATTATTGTACATAATTATCATAAAAATGTTAGCTCTACAATATAGTTTCCGTGAAAAAAGGCTCATAAATTAATTGTGTTTAAATTTTAAAGTAAATTTACAACTGTCAATGTGTAAAAACGTGTAACCTGCGTAGGTAGGTAGTGAGTTTTTCCACAAAACTTACGATTTTTACACATCAGAAACTTATATAATCGTTTATCCAAAACACCGTGAAAAAATCCATTAGGTTACTGCAGTAGAATTTAGAATTTATCGAGGAGTTATAGTACACGATTAAATGAGCCACACCGTATCAGATATCGAATTTTAGTAACCGATACTGCCATGAATTCCATGTATATAAATGTATAATATTGTTTATGTTATATTCTATTAAAAGTTTACTCGCAAAAACTATTTACTGCACTTTAATCATCATACAAAACCGAAATGTTTTACAGTTAAACGAAACCAGAAACTAGGACAGACGACAGTAATAGACATTACACACAAATATGACGTGATACATCGGTAGGTAGTTAAACATTCTACATTGTTCATTAATCATTAGTATGGGACATATTATTTAGTTAATGAAGAGAATTTTTCAATAAAAAGAAATCATGTTTGCGTCTTAGGTACGTTCTACGATCAAATTAATGATAAAACTATTATTGTTTTGGCAATTAAAAAATAATACAAAAGCTTAAAATATATATGTCAAGTACCAGCGTACAAACTTATATTAGCTGGTGTCTTAAACTCATTAAACAGTTTTAGTTTGAGGAATAAAATGTTTTTTCGTATATTATTCACGTGGATACATTTTGGCATAATGTCCATTGGCTTTTCAAGGTTTTCCCGAAAACTTTAAACCGTACTTTCCAGAAATTATGTACATTTCAAAAATATTAAAACTGATTGTTACAAAAACTTAAAATTTTAACTCAGATTGATATTTCATTGTACTCTGTAAACTAATCGCCGTATAAAAAACTTTCCAGACACTTAAATTTTCCGCCATAAATTTTAAATAAAAATGATCTAATCATACCCAACAAATAATAAAGTGCGAACAATAATTTAGAACACGTGTTATATCTAATTTTCTGATGAACATGTGTGCGTGTGTGTGTGAGTACAACTGCTGCAGAACGTCAAACGAAGATTTATTATTTAGTTCGTTTTCCACTATGCACAAATTTGAATTCAACGTATTGAAAACACTATTGTGCATATATATTTCTATTTTTTCATTTAACGGTCAAAAGAATGAGCCAACAATTATTTACAACAAATATTGTTCGACTATTAATTTATAAAATATTGTATCAAGTATTGGGTAAAACAAATTAATTTACCTTCAATAACAGGCGGTGAAAGTTTTATTTCAAACTCACCAACAGATGTATATGAGTTAATTTGTGTGAATTTAATCCTACAACATAATACATAAAATCCCTCTCTGAATTAATTCACGAAAATCGGTCATAAAACGTGTTTATAGGCAATATTTCTTTGATACGTACACACGGCGGATCCGTGTCAATTGCAGTAATTGCTTTATAGCCAGTATATTCATGTAGGTATGTGCCGTACATCGAGCATTTAGCATAAATAATATGCCTAATATTCAAAACAAGGAAAACTTAATTTACAGATTTAATCCACCAGCTTATTTTTACATGTTTATGCCAATAATAATCAATTTTAAATTATAATCGTATTATGTTTTAGAGATAATGGCCTAAAGAAAAATGTCATATATTTTGAAAATCTATCAGAAAATATGAAAAACCATAAATAAATATTATACTATACCTTAATAATTGTTATATTATAGTAACGTCATAAAATTACAATAATAGTTTTAGCCAGTCAAAAACTAAAAAACCTGTAGATAAACATAATTTGAACATTATACCTATTATATTATGTATACTAAGATTTATACTCAATAGAACTAACAATTATTAAATTTAAATATCCGTATGCTTATCAAGTTAAGAGATCACTGATAATAAAAGGATCATTAAGAATAGTACTCCATTAAACCATATTTTAAAATTTAATTTTAAAAAAATGTTCACCTATTTTCATAAAAATGAATTCCATGATCATACATAAATACACCCTCCCTAACAAGAAATAAGTATCATCTAATGAAAATAATAATTTATACACAGTATAATACGACTCATCGATGGACTACAATGTGAACATTTCAAAAAAAAAATTAATATTTTTATACTGATGACTCACGTATGAAAACATCGGCAGGTTGAAGGCTGCGGCCATTCTAGCTTCGTGCAGACATGTCTCTTGTGGTCCAATGAAAGCTGAGATATTTTTCTTCCACAATTCTGCCGTTTCGAGTATACTAGTCGACTCTTCTCCATACGTTTCGGCTACAAGAAAACTCAACGAATGTCCTGTTGTATAAACATAAAAAGTAAAATAAAACAAAAATTAAGATAAAAATGAATAAAAATATGTGAAACGAACCGAATAAATAAGTTTCATTTTTTACGAACCCTCTTAACAATCAACATGTTACGAGAAACCTATATTTTTTTTAAATGGACGAACGAAATAATATAATATATATACATAAATATATACGTGTCTCGCGCATTTATTATGTGCGAGTTCATGTATTTTGTATTCTTTTTTTTCAATAAAAAGTTCTTTGAACCATGTGAGATTTATGTTTTCCAATACGTATAGGTATTATTATATATTCATGAAACCGCCTTTATGTACAATATAAGGGAATAAAATAAAAAATCTAGTATGATTTTTGTTATTTGTTTGCAATTTATACCGGTAGTATTAATACCAAAAAGTAAAACGAAAAACAATTTTTATTTATTTATGTATACAGTGACATGTTTTCAACTACAGTCTACATTTATAGGTATAACTTACAAATTTCCAATTTACATAAACTTATAACGATCACCTCGAACAACGAACTAAAGTAACTAATCCAAATGTGATAGAATAAAGAAAATCAATAAAATTTAAATTTTGTATATTAATTTCCTCTTACTAACAAACTCAACAATCAAACAATGTCAAATGTATCGTATTTATTTATAAATATATTATACAAAGCGCTCGTGCATCATGAATACATATAAAAGTATAAATTGAAAGTGAAAATAATATTGTAATAATTGTATTTATTTATTATATCTGTAATTATAATTCCATGTTTTTGAATTTAAAAAAAATTATAGTGAAAGTATAAAAAATAAGTGACTATGTTTAAAATGATAGTACAATACTTCATACTAAATAAATAACACTGACCTTTGATATGATACTTTCCAAACAAAAAACAAAGTCATCTGTGGTCATATTAATACATTAATATTAATAATATTATGTTTATTATAGAAAATGTATAGATGCAATTTAAACTTGATGGTCCGATTTTATGATGCGGAACATAGCTTTATTTCAAAACAAGTTTTCCAAAAACTTTATTTATCTTCACCCGAATAAAAAGTTTTGCAAAGGTTTATAGATAGATAAAACAATATAAACTTACAATGTATAGTAGTATTCATTTTACATGCGTAAAGTGTACTGATTTCAAGTAAAATATGGTTATAAACTTATAAATATTATCTATAATATACTTTTACTTTCCATCGAAATAAACTAATTCGCATGGTAAAAATACTCTTTGGCATTAATTAAGTGTTGCTGCAACAAAAGATAAATCACAATATTTCCGAAATTGGCTTTTCCATGAAATTTATTTCGTGGAAGAAATACTTTTGTATTGGTGATTTTTTTCCAAGTAGATACATTTCGTTTGTTATTTTCTGTGGTGTTAAACGTTAAAACGTTATAACGAATTTTGAAATGGTCGCCCTGACAATTATTATTTCAAAATGTGGACTTATCTTTTTGTTGAAGCTGGTTGTTTTTTCCTGACAAATCAAATAACTAGAATACTGGACACGAAAACATAGGTACATTCTACATAGTATATATATACCTAATTATTATTTGTTTCAATTGTTCATACAAGAGATTATCTAATAATAATTTATACCGTGGTCGTTAAAATAATATGTTCAATTACACAAGCATAAAATAGTTCATATTTCATACAACTTTAATCAATCAAAATATTATTATGCTCTTCTGAAAATTAATAGTTAATGAAATTTAGTCCCCAGCATTAATTAAAATGTCTAAATTTGTACTCATGGGCGTGACAAATTGAAGGTAAATAATGTTATGTTTAGTAATACGCAAATCTAATATTAAAACCATAACATATATATGGGTGTGTAATATATTGATTAAACTTCCAAGTTAAAAGTTGGCATTTGCTTGAAAATGCTATACTTTATGCTTTAGGTATAGTAAATGTTGGTTCTTGAACTTGTAGATACCTACTACATCGAATGCGTATTATATTAGTACAGTTCTTTTGGATTGCATAACTCATTTATTATCATTCGAACGAGTGGTATTTAGACACAGTTGAAGTATATTAATTTTGAAAAAAAATGTGCAAAAAATAAGATAAAAATGCAATGCTAATTTTCCACGGATTCGTCCCGGATGTGCGTCACTCGTTAAAATTAAAAAAACAAAGCGACGTTGACTGACGGACATATACTATAGTTTTGTTGAAAAACACAATGTGACATTTAAAATTAACTGTACATATCTGTAACTACTACTAGTTACATTTAATTTATAAAAACGACAAAGAGTTATCCACAGATATAAAAAATAAATGTAGGTAATTTAAAAAAAAGCAATTTGATACAAGTTCTATGAATTATTAATAGGTACACTAACGAGTCTCGATAGAAACGGTGTTCGACGATGGACATTTGTGAGCAACTTGAAGGGTACGTATTACGAGGAACCGTTGATGGAAGTTGATAAATTGGCGAACGAAACAGGTTTGTATTCATATAATTATATCTACATCAGATTGCAGAATACTATTCTTCTGGCATAACGTACAATAGTCATCGAGGGGAAGTGGGCTTCTGCAGGGACCTCAAAAACTTTGAAAAGTTCCGTTGTTTGCTACATATTTACAGTTTTTGGTTTTGTTTTTTTTTTCGTCAACCATTGGTCAATGGTCAGTAAATTATATTTATATCGTACCTTTGTCCTTAAACGATCCCGCGTTTATCTCCTCCACGGCCAACGATATTGCACCGCTGATGGTGCGACCGGGTTTCGAGTAACCTATGTCGCCGGGACGTCTCCTCGATCCTGTCAAGTACCCGAGAACGAATTCATCCGTCCGTCCGTCCGCGGCCAACTGCAACAACGCCAACACGGTCGGCCAAAACATGACCCGTTGACTACGTATTCAGCCGCCGACAAACCTGCAATTTGGACAAAATTTGTCCCGCGTCATTAGTAACACATTTTAACCGGTGTCCAACATCATATATAATTGCTATTATTCGGCTCAATTGAATTGGCTCCCAAATACAGGTAGTCAATATTTTACCCTTAATAAGTATACCTTTGAATTGACTCCTTAGAATTTACTATTGAATTTGCTCCCTACAGTTTTAAAAAATATATATATTGGTTCCCAAAATGTTATTAAGAATTTAAAGTTAGGCGTTACTTCCTAAAGTAGTTGAGGTCAGTATGATTTTTAATTTCAACTCATGGTATACGGTATCACATTCGTATACTTTACATCGTTACATTGAGAGTTGATACATTGAGTTAGTAAATATATTTTTTTTAAACAAAAGAGCTAAACATACATTGTGGTCTAATACTTATTGGCTAATATTTCTATGTATTAAAACCTATTGTATTAATCAAGTGTTAAATTTTCGAATTTCATCTTCTAAAAATTTTATTTCATCTCTAATGTCCTTCCGGTTTGGTTTTATTATATGGAAATTTCTGTACCTACTTACTTAAAAATATTACGACGATTAAGACGATAAGACTAATTAATTCAATAAATATTTATACTTGACATCGTACAACTAAACGCGCATTATATGAGAACACCTGGAGAAGTAATAATATTTTACAGTTTAAGGGCCAATTCAAATATACATTTTTCAGGAGCCAATTCAAGGGTCAAATTTATATTTACTCAAAATTGGGAGCCAATTCAGTAGTACCCCTGTTATTTAACGAGTATTAGATTAATCGACCTATAAAAATACGGCGTCGCGGCAGTACTTTATACTAAAAACAATTTAAACACTTTCGAAATATATGGCTTATGAGTACATTTTAAAAATAAATGAAGACGTACGACGAAAGTAATAGTAATCATTCAACTTTTAATATTCTCGAGTATACCAGTTTTAAAAAATTATTTATTGTGTTCTAAATCCAATTTCGACCGAAATTATTAAAATACAAGTATAAATACGCGTACTCGCATAAAGCACAGTCAAGATAATTTCTGTTTAGTAACCGCAATGAGAACAACGTTTCATGCTGCTGAAATATTTCCGCATACCGACTACTGAGTAATAGAAATTATTATTTAACAAACGAAGAACTTTAAGCCCTTAGTTCTTAACCCGTAGTGTGATAAGATATTCGCAGGGACGGGTTAAAACATAATATACTTTATGGTATTTACTGTTTATAATATATTATAAACAATAATATTGGTTGTGAATAAAAAATAAAAATTCCCACGCAACCGTTGATTTTAAAATCAGCATAGTTTCTTCGGTGCCCATGTGCTTTTTGTATCATACAAAGAATGTTCCGTTCGTCTTTTAAATATTTCCTTTTAAGGAATATCACTATATATCTCCCCACTAACAAACACTGAGGATATTGAAACTTGTTTCAGGCTCCATTAAAAAACTGTCGTTTCTATTTAATTTATTGAACATATAGTTTTTTTGTCAATACGAGCGGTTAATACAAGCATCCCACCGAATCATCAGATACGTATGATAATGTTATTGTACTTCAAGTTGATCGATTAATTTTATATTCAATAAAATGAAGATTGAGTTTGGATAAAATTAACATTCTTTTATAAAAGTATTCTGTTGTCCAGTGTTCATATTAAATGTATTTTACCAGAATAGCTTTAGTATTTAAATGACTTTACTAGCTATATAATATACACTATACTATAGTATATTATGTTGTTTGTTGATCCAATGGTTGATAGAAACAAACTATTGCTTTTGCAACCATAATATTATATTAATTGGTTATAGAGGTATGTAATTAAACTTGTATTCCTTTAAAAATTTTATCACACGAACAAAGTAAATACTTAATTTAGGCATGCAGGTATAAACAAATACCCATATAATACCTACTGAAACTGAATTGCTGTCAAATGATTACAACAAAACACTTAATGAATATATTCATTTTGAATACTTTGTAATCAATAATTTTGATGTTAAAACAATATACATAATACTTTAAAATAGTTGCAACTACTTTCACTTGCCTATTATAGTTGTATTATTACTCATACAGGTGCTTAAACACCAAATAATGTGGCAAAAAAATATGATATAAAATAAAACAAAACTTTATTTCAATAAAACATAATTTTTACAGAAGTTCACTTCAATCATTTCTTTAAAATTCATTTGAAATTGAATAGTATTATACAGACAATATAGTTATATAATATGAAATATGCTTGGAATTATAAAATCAGTATACAGCATTATAACTATAATAACTATTATACTATAACTCTAATCTTTGAAATCAGTTTTAATGTCATTCTGTTAAAGCTTAAAGTTGTACATAACAGTTCTAGTTACTTCTTAGTTTAGTAATTACCTAATCAAACTTGCTAAAGTTAATTAATTTTATAAAATTCGCAAAAGAAGAAAAATATCATAAGTCTTGACTCAGTTATACACTGCCAGCTATTACTATATAGTCTATATAATATAAAGTACTTCGGTAAGTTTGGGTTGTGTTTATATAATGACCACTTTATATTATAATTTTATAATAGCTAAGTAGTTAATATTTTGAATTGAGCAATTGTTTTTTATGAAAACTATTATTTAAATTTGTTAATGGACTATAATATTTTTTAATGATCTAATGAACATTAAGACAATTTAGTTTCATCTGAGTGCAACCAAATTATTTAAATGAATCAGTTAATATATATCTTTAATTATCTACTAATAATATTATGTTACTGGTATATAGAAGTTACCATTTAGATAGAACGGTTTAAATAATTTGTTGTATTGTATAGAGTCCACGAAGATTGCGGGTAACTAATAACTATTTTATTATACTATTATCAAAATCATAGCATCTAATTAGTTTTCTTATACAAGATTGTAGTTATAATATTAGGACCAAGTGCACTTAAAACAATCCGACGTCTTACAATATTTAAAAAAAAATCGAAAACTTTTCTTAATTATCATTATATATTTATCACAGCTGTTTTTTTTTAGTCTAGAAGGAAACAAAAATATAACAAACACGGGGTTCCAAGACTTATTTTCCCCTGGATCGTCAACGGCCTCAGTGGTGCATGTGTAGTATTTTGGAGCAATCGCGGATAATGCCACCGTTACGGTGCTAAAACTATTCTCACAGTCGGAAAACTTCTAGCACGGAAAAACGACAACACGGAGTTAATAGATACGTATACATATATAATAAAACACCCACAATAGTGCATGCAGTACGTACTATTTAATTTCCGACAAATCCGGGTCGTCAATCAGCCGGGTCGCTATTGTACCTACCTCATTTATCGAGCCGAGCTATATAATATGCGCCCTACGTCCGAAAAAATATATAATTCCTCGCAAGTCGTGTCCAAACAACAAACTATTAACCGACCTATATATGTATGGCAGTCTTATTGTACATTAGTAGGTGTATGTACGTAAATACCCACAGGGGCCACAGTGGAAAACGGGGTCCACGTGCCGACCCACCGGAGGATTAGTAAGCCGTGAAATGTCTGTGACACGTCTTGGATAGTTGAAAAGACGGGTGGAGGGGTTAATGCACGAATCCCGGCGACCACGTCTCCTCGCTCACTATATACATATATATATATGTTATATAATATGGTATATATTTATATATAGAGAGCGAGAGAGGCAAGGCATAGTGTGCAGACGACGGTGGCAGTAGTTTTCTACGACAGGAGCTATATAGAGGAATTTAATATCTATTCTGCGGCGTACCCCGATTTATTA
The DNA here is from genome assembly GCF_001856785.1 of Myzus persicae. Classification (NCBI taxonomy): domain Eukaryota; kingdom Metazoa; phylum Arthropoda; class Insecta; order Hemiptera; family Aphididae; genus Myzus; species Myzus persicae. Next base: position 1,492,058 of record NW_019104377.1, read on the forward strand.
TTGGCTTCAGTTCTACATGTACATATGCACACAGTGTACACCAGGGGCGGGTTCCGGGAGAACGCATATGTCAAAACGTTGATAAAAAAAGCATAACACAGTATACGTATATGCCGATATGCATATGCAGTCGATATAAACGCGATTTTTTCTAAAGGTAATCTTCGGAATGTCAAATAGGGTATTTTTCCGATTTAGTGTCTCGGATGATTTTGTTTTTTGTTAAAGGCAGTATAAAACTATAAGAGGCTTATCATTTTATTTAATGTGATACGATGCCAATCGATAAGATTTACCACGAAAACATTTGACATACTATTTTATAAAGCAACAACAAAATTGAATTTATATGATGATACGAGTATTATAGGTATAATCTGATAGTCTTTTTGATAAAATCGTTTGGACATTATTAAATGATGACATTTGTTTATCCTTAAGTCTATAAAAAATAAAACTTCAATTACCTGAATAGTATCCCTGGAATGACAATTATACATACTAGATTGTTGTTTCATTAAGTATACACTCGCGTAAAACAGTTTTATCTGTTGAAATATCTTTTAAGTTTAAAGTTTTTGTATTGATTTAAAAAAAGTTATGATAAACTTTTTAATAGCTTATTGTATAGGTTGTACCTACACTTTCTAATCCAAAACCATTGGCGGATCTGTAGGATGGGAATTAATTCCTAATTTCCTCTCCCCCCAAAAAAATCAAAATCATCCTGTACTTATTATAAATATGAAGACTTGTAAGTTGTAGTCTATTTATAATTGTTCATAAAATATATTATAGGTACATAAGCAATATATAATTTTACCTTGATATGTAGATAGGTATTATTATTATCCAAGCCAGCTCTTTCGAATGTGTTTAATAGAAGGCATATTTTATTCACGTAAATAATAAAACTTATGAAAGAAAAATTCCAGGGTTTTCTGCAGCCCCAAAAAATAAGTTTATCAAGGCTCCGCTTATGTTGAAAACATGTATTTTTAACCCGAATAAAACAAATCGCTTTCCAAGAATTGCTTTAGTGACTCGAATGATGATTATAATAGATCAAATAAAATGTAATTAATTTCTAATCTTATATTAAATTACTCAAGTTCGATAAAAAAAAAACGTCTACTGTACAACATCAATATTGCATATTATTTTGATTTTATAGTAAAAATACAATTATTCAAAATTAGTTTACAAAAACCATAAAGTATAAAATAATCAATCAATGTCTGAAGACTAAAAGAAAAAACCACTCTCATTAATCTTACATCGTTCCTAATACAATGTATCATAAGCTCATAACAGAATTAACGTAAATAATTACAAAAATATAAAATAACATAATAATAATTATGTTTAAAGAAATCGATAGTGAAATATTTAAGCGTAATAGAATGAAATAAGACGTGTAATATGCCTATGTTTAAAGAGTACAGAAACAATAGTTCCTGTGTTGAACATTAATAATCAAACACGATGCTCATTAGTGTTCGTGTTAAAAACAAAAAATTAAAAAAAAATTCGTAAAGTAAATTATGTATTAAAGTTAAACGGACCGTGTAGAAATTCTATTATTAATAACGACGGAGAATAATTTAAAAGCGTCAACGATGTACACTTTCCTGCAAAAAGTATATAGACGAGGTAAAGATAATTGTACCTATTCCTATATATGTATTAGCCAAAATTATATTAAGTCTCGTGGACAGAAAAACACTATTATAATAATTAGGTAAATTAAAACAAGCGGACGCGTCACGACTCATGGATCTGACAATTTGTCAAAAGCTTACTGCTTAGATTATATTATTTACATGAGTATGAAATGACCACGACACAGTGTGATAAAAAGGTCGATAACCTTTAATATAAAATAATAAGTGCTGCGCAAAATCAATAAATTCAATCATTGAACGTAAATATTGTATAATATTATGACTGGCATTATTATTTATTATACACATAATTAATAAGAAGACTCCGACGGATTACATTATAATTCATAACGTTTCAATATTATTAACATTGGCCAGCCATAATAACACGCCACGTTTGCCTGGTAGGTAAATATTGATTAATTTCTCAAAAATATCAGTTTTATACCATATTATAACCATTTTCCACGTCCTACAAACGGACCCACGCGAATGTAAATTGTTAGAAATATCCCGTAAACACTAATCCGACACTTGTTTTGCCAAAAAAAAACGTATAAATAAACAATATAAATATATTGAGTATTTAAATTTTAAAATCACGTACATCACGCGTTTCGGTGTTTAGGAACAATGCGCATGGTGATTGATATAAAAATATATAACACTGATAAGTGATGGAGCTGCGTGTAATGTATTGAGTGGGGGAGGGGGGAGTAAGTTAATATTTTGATCTACCATAGATGTGGTGGTTAAACAGCTAAAATAATTAACATGCGTATATCCTAATAATCAGTCATAAACCTCACAACAGCATCATATCATATTTCCCCGGAATCACGACGAACTTTGCCCACATATACAGGGTGATTTACCAAGCATGCTCACCCTCTTTTTTCAATAATTTAGTTATTCGAAATCTCATTTTTGAAAATTTTAAATATACTTGAAGACGATATTTTCTAATTCTTAAGATTTTTGGCACCACTTATAGAAATGCCATCATGTGGAACCACGAGGGTATAAGCTTCTTTTCAAATGATAAACCTCTCTCCTACTGTAAATTAAGTAGCTAATAATTGTTCTTAAAATGTTGAAGTATCAGAGTCAAAATTCAAAATAGTAGTTTTTGAGTTTTTTAGCTTTACACACTAAGGACCGAAGGTCCATAATAATAGGTTTGAAAGATATGGGGGCTACGATGATTTGAAAATTGTAGTAATTTAAAGTTTGTAAAATTGGTGCAAGAATAATGTTAGATCCAATTTTACATAATATATTTTATATTTTTGTAAAACTATATTTAAGGACTAGGTATTTTTTTTTTTTTATCCGTAGTATAAACTATCAACATATGTATAACTCAGAAACTACTGGTTCGAAATTTTAAATAGGAACATCGAAATTTTAAAAAAAATTTCCCACTAAATAACTTACAGTTAAAAATAGCCGGGGTTCTCATTTGAAAAACAGACGTTTTTATAGACGCCACAGAACACTTGGAGTAAAAAAAATCTCAAGAATTAGAAAATATGGTCTTTAAATATATTCGAAAATTCCAAAAATCTGAATTTTAATGAATTGAATAATTTAAGAAAAAAATGGGGATGAGCGTGCTTGGTTAATCGCCCTGTATAAACTATTATTATGAATGACGAATATTTATAATAACTGCCGATAAATCTATAATCTATATATTACATTATATTATTGTCATATTATATGTGAACGCACGTGCGGGAGTTACTTTGGAAAGACATTTTTTTTTATCATCTCTTTATATCTGTATGTCTCTCACTCTACTTCGATCTCTGTTTCTCTGTGTGTGTGTGTGTGTGTGTGTGTGTATATATAACTATATAGTTATGAAATAACGCACTCTAAACGGCTGTAGTTTTTTCTTCTTTTGAAAAAACTTATATATTATAGTGCTGTGATAACGGCGGTGGTGGCGTCGTCCTTATCGTGCGTCCGCGAACAACATTGGCGATTGACCTAAAAAAATTGACACACCGAAACCCGTATTGGTGATGTAGTGGTGCAGGCGAATAATGAAATAAACATAATGCATATTGTACTATTATATGTATATATATATATATATATCAATGTGTGTATAATAGTATATAAATATATACATACATATAGTGCACACGCATATACTTTATATATTATACGCGTGTTATCGACATGTACGTTGACCTAGAATACGTTTACCTATACCTACGCGCGTGAAAAGCGTTATTCGTTTTTCTAATTATTTTCGCGATAAACATAATAATATATGTTATGCCGTTAAAACAATTATTATATTAACATGTTCAAGGGGGCGCCCGCATGGCCGCATGGCGAAAAAAAAATTAATTTTCTAATTACACAGTCGCTCAGCTGTGTTATGTATATCATCTCCACAGGTTAATCATATATTTATGTATAATGTGTAATAATAGGTGTATTATGTACGTAGGGTGATTCTTTAATCACTAAATTATAGTGGTGTTCCGGGTACTTTTACGTAAATATTTGAAAAAAAGTTTTTTTTACATGATTTTAAGTTATTAACAAATTTACAACGTTGTTAGAACATTTTTGAATAATATGTTTTTTATACCAGTATAAAAAAAAAAACTATTCAAAGTATAACGATAAGAAATATTTTCGAAGACTAGAATTTACCTAGAAAAATACTGCATATTATAGTGGTAGAATAATCACCTTTGAGCTGGTATGATGAAATTTATAGGAAATCGTAAAATATACAATATAATATAATGTCTCCGCAACGACATCGTCACCGTCGCGCGTAGAGCGTAGGTATATATTGTGCACAGATAATATAATAATAATATATTATGTCGAATAGCCGGCCGTTGCCCAATCACACAAACCACTGCATACTATAGTGTACGACATGTGCACGTGTATTTTATAATATAATATATAAAAAGTAAAAACACGTATTATAAGTGGTGCACTGCCGCGATTGGAAAATTAAAACGCTCGCGAATACGACCGGTGTGGCGGCAACATATACTAGGTATATGATATTATATATTATTATTATAGTATAATAGTCCCACACGTTTTTTTCAGCATAAAATAATAAACATGATAAAATATTCTATATAAATCTATATGATATGTATGCACAGAGAGAATACGCACCGACGAGAGAATAAATGTGAGCGCGAAAAAATAAATAAATATCACTGAAAATCCGGTGAACTTTCACATCGACGACGATTGCTGCAGTGAGACTCGTATTATTATATTATGTAGAGACTCCGATTCTACAGCAGCGCACTGCAGACACGCACGTCCGTATATTATTATTATTATTATCATTTATTGCGCAATTATTGCAAAAGAGTGGGTTTCCACAGAAACACCATCCTGCTGTAAAATAATAATAATAATATAATTTTTTTTTCTCCTCCGAGAAGATAATGGGTCCCGCCGAACTCATTACAATAATATGATATAAAAACGACGACGACGAAACAGCTCGACCAGCTGCAGTTACAATAATAATATCGTATCAAATAGTGCCGAAAGTCCACGAGTTTTGAATGAGTTTCGATAGCGGCAATAACCAAGGGCTCGTTGGTTTTCGCGTCTTATATTCGTCGAATGAACGAAAATTATTACAATAAACCGATTTTTATAATTTTTTTATTTCTTTCAATTGTTTCGAAATCGAATATAATATACAATACACATTATACGTGTGACCCAGACGACCGCGATATACCTACCTCTCTATAGTACTTACGCCGGTTATATGTATATGTACATTGAAAACCTCCGACACAATGAAGAAAATGCGCGTAACAATATAATCGTAAAAGAAGTTTTTCTTACACCCATACAATATTTACCTGTTTACGTTTTAGCGCTCACGAGCGGTTAGAGGTAAGCACATCTGTTCGGTAAGAAATCCCGTGTAAAGATATCGCGATGATAAATGTATTTGTTCTATGGAATTTAATAGTTTTTTTTTTTTATGTTGCGCGAAATAAATATAAAATATTTTTACAATATAAATTGTATGATATTTTTTTTATACATATTTCAAAACTATTGCTTGTCACCAGACTTTTGGGTAGTATACTATTATTATATACACTTATTTTGATTATACACAATAAAACTGATGAAAAACTATAAAATGTATTTTTCCATTTATTATATTTTCAAATTTTCTATTTCGTTTTATTAAATTTTCAATAGAATTATACTTCAGTTATAAAAACTAAAAACGTATGAGACATCATAACGTTGCGCCAATAAAACTAAACTGTACGAAAAAGTTAGGCTGCAGTACCCAATAATTGATACTGTTACCAACATACACTTATATAGGTACGTTTTAATTATTTAATACATTAAATAATTATTAATTAGGATATTTCGCTTTAATTTATTATATTTTTTATTTAATTATCACAGTGTGGAATAAGTTTAGATACACAATATCAAATTGGATGGTGTTGAACCTGGTAATATTATAATACAGATATGGTACCTATATCATCACTATAGGCTACGAGCAGCGGAATGTGACTATAAAATATACTAGGTATATACTAGGTATATACTAGGTAGATACTAGGTATATTTTGTAATTTCATTTTAGTTACCTATTTAATAGTTGATACAAACAATTTTTGTTCATTTTCCAACTTATCAAATCGGACTAGTTTTGTCACATTTTAGTAAGGTATCAATTGCAATAGACGACAGTCCTACGGAAAAGTGATAATGGATAGATTACAAATTATAGTTATATGCGAATTATTATTGACAACACAATTATTTACTCAGACAAATTATAGGTAATGATCGTATTGTACTTTAGTGAAGTTTTAATTCTATTAAGTTAAGTAAATATATGAACACATATTATATACTTACATATTTAAATTTATTTATATTTATTATATATTATATTTGTATCATTATAGGTAATTTAAATAATATCTTACACACCTTAATAGACTTCTTAAACGTATTTAAACTTTAAATTAAAGAGTCAACACCTAACACCTAACTTCGATTAAAAAAAAAAAATGTAACAAACAGTTAGGTGTTAAAAACCAAGCTTAGTGAGTTTTAAAGGTAATAAAAATATTAAATAATTGCCTACAGCTGCAACACAGTTATTTTAAATACATAAAACATAATACCAGTATTCAAGTGCCTGAGATCATTATCTGTTTTATTATAGCTAAATAAAATTATTCAAAATTAATATGTCAGGCATTTAATAGCTTTTTATTTTTATTTGTAATATTAATTTATTTTTTTACTTTTATGATTTTCTTAAAAAATATCTTTGTTCTGTCCAAAGTCATAAATTAACGGCAGGCTATATTTCTTAAATTTTGGTCAGACAATCCACTAATTTTAATCAACTACATGCCAGGATTACAAGCGATGGAATAAATAACAGAATAAATTAATGTGATTCAGTATAATTTGCAAGTGACAAAACATTGTTAAAATTATTTAGAAATTTAGAATAGGTAAAGACTTTCATAAAATGACGAAAAACAAAATCAAATTTCACATACCTAATAATTCTATAGAATTAAAACCATCAAATTGTTCATAATTTAATTAAATATTAATTTTTATTTTAACAAAATCTAAGCCAGGTTATCGTTTCTTGTTATGATGTAATGTATCAAATTTTCCCAATCTACCCCTAAAAAAAATCGAATACAACAGCCATTTTTAATTTTATTGAAATGTCGAGTGAGTGGAACACCATTATTCATAGATAAAAAAAATAATAGAATCCACAAATAAAAAATGTGATTATTAGTTTCATTAATTTGGTTTTCCTTATATATATTTAATATTTATGTAGATGTTTAAATTCTGTTCATCAAGTACACGCACCAACTTACATTGTATACGTAGTAAAAAAACTAAGAGTACAAGGATATTTATTCAAGATTTTAGATTTGTATACGTTTTTTGTCGATTTTTTACTAATTTCACTTTAGAAAAAAAAATCTTAACTTACATGTATGAGATTTTTAATACATTTTAATATTTATTAGTTCTTTTTTTAAATAAATGTATAAGTAATTTATATTAAATTTTTACATTTTTACCTCATCGTATTAAACATAATATATACCTAAAGATATAATTTTAATAAAAAGTATTTAAAATTAACATAATATAATTTAATGTGTATTTAGAAATATTTAACGTAAATAAATCTCGTAAAGTTGTAAGAGCATGTTTTTATGAAAAATAAATTGTATTTATTTTATATAGGTATAATATACTGAATTGTAGTTAATCAGTGCTGATATACGACTGATATTAATATGTAGGTATGCAATTAGGTTATAGGTATGTATAGCAACGAAGTAATAATTACTATATTATCTAGTTATATGTTCACTTAACTGTTGTTTTCTCACTAAAAAGAAAGAATGTTAGCAACGACTATTGTATAATTACATAAGTAATTATTCCAGAATATAAATTATCAACTTCTGTATAAAAAAAAAAACCATAAATATAATGTAATTTAAATAAAATTGGAAATTTGTACAAATATTTTATTTTAAATAGGTACCTACGTTTTGTTATAATTATTATTTATTGGAGTGACATATAATATACAACTAAAAATAAATGTATTAAACAATATGGTTCACCTTAACCTTTTTTTAACACCTATTTTTACGAAGTTGACAGTTGTATTTAGTTAGGGTTTTGTCACATTAAGAAAACAAACGTTATAAAATGTTTGAATTTTGAATAACAGTAAAATATATTTGGCAGTGATATCTATTTATATTGGGTCAAGGCAACGAAGTCTGGAGTAGGGACCCCAGACTTATGAATAATAATTATTAATGTATATTATAATACATTTTACAACTCCAAATGCCATAGAAATTTCAACTATTCAGGATTATACACAGAACATGTCAAATATAATTTTAAAATGTTCGACTTCTTCATTCCAAGTCCATCATATAATTGAAAAACGAATATCAAGATACATAATAATTTCAATTGCATTAAATTATATTAATTATAAGTTGATCAAAACTCGGTAACGGTGCTGTAAAAGCGATCTACATAATGCACTGTTTCTTTTTAATACTGTTATTTTATGTAACATATTTTTGTGTTCTTTTCATAAATTCATATTTAATAAAGTTTACATTAATAATGTACGTATTTTTTTTGGAAGATCGCTTACGACACTGGGCCGGTGAGCTATATGCCTATATATAATGATGTCGATCGAAAACATTATGGTAGATCTCTTATTACATATCCTTTAGCAAAAGCGTTGTATTAATTAAACAACTAAAAAATAACGACTTCAGAAATAAAATTTAGTTAATACGTAATATGAATGCCATTTCTTCAAAGTATTAAATGTGTGGCTAAGTTTCAAAAGAACCCTCTTTTTTACCATTTTAAGTTGCTTAAAGATAATATAATATATTTAATTATTATCAATTGGTGTCATTCGATAATCTATGTAACTATGAACGCAAATATGGAATTTATTTTGAGTATATTACATATTTGACGATTCTGCATAGATAGAAAATGTAGGTAATCTTGTGTTTTCGATTATATAAGTTTATAATAAGACGCGCCCACATGAGGTTGGTTTTGAGCTTTTGTATATAAGCGTTAACTATTTATAGACTACATAGTGTATAACTTATCCCCCCAAAGATAATTACAGTTTAACTTGTTTAAGCACCTACACACTTATCGACTATAATAATATATTAATATGTAAATACTATAGATTTGATGAAGAAATCATTATTATTATTATTATTTGAATAGTTTATATGATTATTTTTACCCGGAAGATGAGGACTATGGTTCAAAAAGAAAAGAAAATGAACGGTTACACGTCAGTAAGAGCTTTTTTTTTAAATTTTAATATAGTATAAAAATAAACCAACAAATGATATAGTTTTAAACAAAAACACTAAATAGTTACAATATAAAAGTAACATCCCCACGAATAAAAAATACTAACGCTTATCACCTATATACACTGCGTCAGTATTATATATATAATATAATATCGTATTATCTATACGCATTATCTTTCATCAAAGCGGTTTGGTGCAATTTTTTTTTTTATCGGCATTTATAACGACTCGGTTGGCTATCATCGGGATTTTTTCGTACCATAAAATTTTATATCCCGTCACATTTTCTCGATACTCCGCCAGTATATATACGCATATAAAAATAATAACACGGCGTGATGTCGATTTTACGTTTTCGTCCGTGTTGGTCGTCTGTTAATAGCGTCGACACGCGTTGTTTCACTTAAACGTAATCGTTAAACATATAATAATAAAAACCGGGGAAGGCGGTCTGCTATATTGTAGGTATGTTGAGTGTGTCTATTGTTATTGAATAATTCGTATTCGTAAATGTATATGTGTTAAATTTGAGTTAAATGGTAAATAATATAATATATGCACGAAAAACGATTTTGAGTGAAGACAGGCGGTTTCGGAGGCGTTTGACGCATTGATCCTAAGGATATTTTATATTTTAATTGTTTATATTATACTATCATAGTAATTTAAACTTATATTAGAAGTAGGCAGTATGTTGAACTTATTTTTGTCTAAAACTTAGTTCGTAAATTATCAATATATTATATTTGATTATAATATTATTAGTAACTTATAAGTCAATATTCAATAACGAGTATACATCGGACTATGGATACAATGAAACGGCGTAAATAGGTTCGTAATAGATGTGTTTATAAATATATGATAAAATCAGTCTACATATTTTGGAAATTGTATTGCGTAATTGTGTAAAGAAAATAATAATTTACGTATAGGCGAGAAAAGTTTTAGATCCCTACAATTTATATTTGATAAAATCATAGTTGTTGGTTTACATATTTATTCAATTTCGTCAAAATTAAGGAAAGTACCAACTTAGTACTTATTTGGTATCCGGTTTTCCATCCGAAATCACTCTCCAAGTTGAAGATTAAAGCTTTTTTACTTCTACTCCTAAGAGAGACGTAACAGGCAAAAATTTATATTTAACACAAATCATATATAAGCACTATATTATGCACATCACTGTAAACCAATACATCCATCCTTTTATTTGGAGCCTTAAATAAAATATTTTATTGTATTCGAACGACAAAAATGTATATTATATTATATTATGTATAGGTATGGGCCTGCAGTATACGTACTATATATTTTTTTTTCATCCACGGAATACGATTTGAACGGCATAGGATTATTATTGGATTTACTAAACATTTTATACCTACGTCATATAACAGCATACAGATGTGGATTACGATGGTCGTATGAAGTCGGTGAGGTGCATATAAGCGAATAACCGACATTGTACATATACATAGTACCTATATGGCTATATTACATACTATATATTTTGGGATATTGTGGACAATAATACGAGTGCTGTTGGTTGTGGTTTGAGTATAATATACGTGTATAATATGTGCCTACTTACATATCATAATGGGTAAATGTTTTTTATTTTACCTGCTCCGAACAAACGTAGACCTCTGCCGGTAGGTTCCGGTGGTTGCGTTGCAGGTGGCGACCGTTGTCATTTCGTTCGGATATCATACATCCGACGAGGTAATTTTAAAATTTTTTTTTGTTTTTTGTTCGTTCAAAATGTGTACACTCGGTTGTATAATAATGATCGCCGTCGTCGTCGGCGGAAACGAAACGGAAAACGGTAATACAAAAACCAATACAATAACAATTATTATAATATTATTTAAAAAGACGACCCCCTCCCTCCGGCTCGACCGAACGGATCGCGAACGGAAAGCCGCGAAATCGCAAAACGTAAATCTATTGGCACAACATTACAAAGATATTATCGCAAACGACAAAAAAAAAAAATAAGACAATGACGTGTGGAGTACGATTTCGCGATGCGACGGACGCGCGTCCGGTGCGGGATATCCGGAAACAATATTAAAATAATATAATATTTTATCATGAGCGCGCGCAACCGGCGACCAGTCGCGTGCAACTGTTGTGCGGCTGCCGACTATACGGAGCGGACCGCGAGTGACACGCGAGTGAGCTGCCGCCGCCGACGACGACGACGACGACGGTAAACAACTCGGTCGGCGAATTCGAGCGCGGTGAAAGTGCGTCGCGAAAGAGAAAAAAAAACGTACGATCCGTCCGTCGCCACTTATTATTATTATTATTATTATTATTATTATTATTATTATTATTATTATACGGTTGGCACGCGCGACCGAACGGAGATTTATTATTATTGTTTTATTGCACGTGCAGCGTAGTATTATATTATATACCTACCTCTATATGATATTGCCGTCGTTATTAATAATATACCTATATATTGTGGTACATATTGTGGAGAGACTGCTACCCAGCTGCTATAATAATACGATATTACTGGCGGACGACGACGGCGACGACACGGCGGAGTGATGTATTATCGAAATATTATAATGGAACAATATAATATCGTACGACGAAGACTGCAGCAGCGGAAGTGCAGCGGATGCAGCAGCAGCAGTAGCTGTGGTGCAGGAGTTGCACCGACGACCGCGACGAACAGACTCGCCGCGCCACGACGAACACGAAAACCGCGGGAAACGCTACACGCGGGGAGGAGCTTTCGGCGGCGACTCCGAGCCGCCCCGCCCGCCAGGGTTTTTAAGTCCATTCGGCGTTTTTGTCGGCGCTAAATAGCCCAGCGGGGGTCCGCGTTATACTGTACTCGGTGCCCTTTATTCAGACACGTATATATATATGTATATTATATACCACTCTGTTACCAGAGATTGCACTTAAACCGTTTCTCGGTCACTGTTGATTAGATAAACGCCGCCGCCGCCGCCGCCGCCGCCGCCCAGTATACCGCGCTTTCCGTATCTTCGATATATTCTATCGGTCGCATCAAATCCGAGGTATTGCATGCGACTCTTATACGACTTTTAGCTCCGTAGATTCAGATTAAATTTCGCAGTTGCAATTAAATATTGTACTTAGATTTGCTAGGACTTTTGGATTTCATACACATAGTATTACGATATTTTATTACCTATAACTGATAGCTTTTTATACCGCTAACTTGCGATTCATACGTAATGAAATCCTGCAGGTTTAGGAATGACGACATCTATAAAATAGTGGGCTGTGCATGGCAAAATATAGTTTTTAATCAAATAATGCTTGTACGAGTATATAATATGTTTGGATTCTAAGCGGGGCGAACAATATATTGATTTTAAACAGCAACAATATCATAAAATATACCTACTCAACTTGTAACTGTAGTTCGACTGGCCGTCTTCTCACAAAATCGTTTTTTCATATCCAATGATTTTATATCATAGAATTCATTGACACCTACTATAATACGACAGAGTGATACCCATTTGGCCGCATTTTTTTAAAATATTTTTATATTTTACTACCTACTATTTTACAAATGAAGATAATGCTATTAGCAGTTAATCAAGCACATAATATGTAAATTAAGATAATTAAATTACCTAATTAAATTTAAAAATTAATAATTACAATTAAATTTTGTAAATTAGGCTCCTCTTGTTTTCACTAAAATAAATTCAACGTACAACCTAGAAATAATCAATTTTTGAAATGCAATGTACATTTATAAGTTATAAAACTGCAACTGTACATTTTTTTTTCTACCACAAGCAAAATGATTTTAAAAAAATGTTAGTGGAAGTTCTCAAAAGTTTTGCGGACATTCGAATCAAACCTAAAATTAAATTAAAAACCCTTAATGAATTTCCATTTTATTAATAGTTGAATATTAGCTTAATCGTATTATAACTTATACGTTCATATTTAAATTTACATAACTTTAATATATTCAGATTTCATACAACGAGTATGATAATAGATATATTGATATTTAAAATTAATTTCAACAAATGTAAATTATCTAAAACCTAAGTTTATTATATTTTTTCCATTTTATAAAAAATGTTATGATAAAGTTCTACAATCTGCTTAATTTTTCTGATTACTCAAACGTTTAAAATAATATAAAACACGGTTGTATAAACCTAATTTTAAGTGTAGGAATTAATATTGTTTAATTATGTAATAGATAATTAAATTATAATGTTTTTAATAATAAATCATTTTTAAAATATATTTATGGTAACTTAAAATAATAAATTACATTATCTACAAAAAATATAATGTTTGTTTGAAAGATATAGTAATAAAAATGTTGATATTTATTTCTAAGAATTTTTTATTCTCAAAGCAATTTGTCTAATTAATATTCCATGTGGTATACATTTTTGTATTTTTGAGAAAACATACTTATAGAGACTAAAACAATATAATTTTTGATAATATATTCAAAATAGCAAATTTTAAGGTACAAAAGTGTGTCTATTATATAGTATACCTACTATATTATATATTCCGTTTAAAGCTGCAACACTTCTTCCTTGTGTCAAATAATAGATTTCTAGTTACTTTTCTAATCTCCACATCCACCGAGGACTTGGGCATGCAAGACAATGGAGTTGTTTGATTGAATACATGCTTTGCAGAATTCCCATGATTTCATATTTTCGTTCGAATGATTCCTTTTCCGAGATAAGGTATATAATAATGGATGGATGCATTTTGTAAGACCAAATCGCGATCTCGTCAAAATAATGACTTACTCTCTTCTGAGTATTGTGTGAAGGGTAGAAATGGAGACGGTTGTTATTTTTGGTTCAATCGTGTATAAGTTATTAGACGTCTACTTGGCCATTCATGTTCCAACTTTCCAAGACATAAAGACTTTTTCGCTTCAAATCGCCTTTTGTGTAAATGTCAGTGTAAATGACAATAGATATTTAACAGTGAAAAACCAAACGTTTTTCAACTGGAGAAAAAAAATAAACATGTACTATTTTGAAACTTAATTACTTATATAATATATTATATACGGAGTGATCAATATTTAACGTAAGACGCTAATTATCATTAGACATTCAGATACTCATTAAACATTATTGCGTCAAGTGGATCGCCGTGTGTAGATTTTAAACGTGTATAGGGTTATTTTTAAGCATGTTCATTCCATTTTTATATTAAAGTTATGTGCATGTATTCAAATTTCGATTGTTGGATTTTTTAAATGGAGTTAAAAATAATATTTTCAAACAAGCAGCAAGACATTTAAGGAGTTTATATTATCCTCTGTCGATACAACTTTGGTTAATCAAATGAGAATCTACACATGTCTTAATGAAAACTGTGAATCAGATTTTTCTGAAAACGTTGACCTATGTTGTAGTCGAAATTAGTGAATATGCCTAGTTATTCCACTTAAAATACTAAGGATAAATATTGATGTATTTTACTTATACCAAACGCGGATCCAAAGCAAAGATCTGGGGGGGATCACAATTTTTTGTTAAATGTAAAATTACAATATTGGAATCACTGTCCACCATGATCTAAGATAGTACTATCTTATTTTGTGTACCCCATAATGATACGTACGATAGTATATTATATTATCAGACATACATGTGATTTGAAACACAGCAACTAATATCAGGATCTGCTTAGAATTATTAAAAAAATTTGGGAAATAATGTCTGGGGGCTGGGTCCCTAGCCCCCCTCCCCCGGATCCGTCCCTGACCCATACAAAATAATATTTAATATTAAAATTCTACACTTAATCTACTTGCATGGCAAATGAAGTGTTCAATTTTAATTTAAACCGGTAAATTATAATTTATTTATTGAAATTGAATTATACAGAAAGAGTAAAAAAGATGTTGCAATGAAACCTAATAATAATTACCGCCACATTAAATAATATATACTTAACGTTTTAACTTCACAGGTAGTATTAAAATTGAAAACAAACATTAATTATTTACTGTCATACACCTGCGGTCTTTCGTTTATTCACATAAGTACGATGCCGTATTTCATAATTTAATTTCAAAACTTTTAAGTCGTATAAATTATATCTTATAGTAGGTGCCCACGCTTTCTTTGTAAAAGTTTGTTAAATCCGTTTATAAAGTATTATCACTGCAGATGGACAATTTGATGAGTATATTCATTTCTGGATTTAAAACAATTAATTATTAATCCTAAGCTTATAGCATATTATTTAACTGTGCCATAAATCTTGATTAAATTAGTCAAATCCGAACTGCTGCAGCTTGCAAACGGATGTAGGATTTTACATCGAAAATCAGCTTCCAAAATAATTAACAATGAATTATAATTGGGTGATTAAACGCGATGTCTGTGGATGTATTCTACATAATATCCAAATATTCATTATATGGAGGGCTTGCTGCTGTATATAGTTAATGCGTATTGGGCGCTTCGTCGGAATACTAACACCTTTTTTTTTTGTCTAAAAACATATCCTCAGATTTTCTCTACGATATACATCACATGACGTCATAATCTATATACAATAGATATTTCTCGCGTGAAATTAATAGGTTCTGCGGTCTTCATAAAAAATTGAGTGTAATAAATATCCGGTTAAACATTTATTTTATAATAGTACCCTGCAATTGTTTTTATTTTTCATTGTCATATTATCTCGTGTTGTAAAGCGCCACACTATCGCCAAACAAATTTCCATCCTAATTTATTGTCTGCGTATAATAATATAATAATATCACATTGTGTACAATATGTACCTACGCGTATTTCGCGTACATTGTATACATATTATATGGTGTGTTTGAAGAAAAATGTTACAAAGTATATAATATGTTATTAATAATAACGGTGTTCGCAGCGTGTATCGTGATACGACAATAGTTGAAATTTAATTAAGATCGCTGCAGTTTTAGACGTTTCGGCGTTACAATAATATGTTATGATAATAATGACCGTATATAGTTGTCATTAAATCACTATAAAATCGTACCAAAAACCTGCAGCCGAGGTAACTCGGTGTAAACGGTTCGTCATAAATATCGGCACGAACACGCGTTCGTATAGACGTGTATAAAGAACCAATAGAGAATAATAATTCGTAATTTATCAAAATTATAATACATTACACCGATTAGCGGTGTTACGATGTTCTTAAAACAGAAAATTGATGATTAAGAAAGAAAAAAAAATTGTTCCGACAATGTTTACGTCTTTTTTGCGCGGGGTGTACTATTACTATATATATATAAGCAACACGTCTGTGCGGAATATATATTATAATATTGTGTTTACGTAAATTTATTGGGTACCTATCCAGTGTAATCAAATTTTAAGAACCCGACTGAAATCCGGTTATACGAGTTAAAAATGTACACACACACTATAATATAAGTGCCTACACACCACGATAATATTATGCTGCAGCGTGTCGCATAAATTATTTCATATATGCTCAACACATTTTCTCCGAGGTGTATATACAATTTATTATCCTCATCGACAGTATAGTATAGTTGTCATACCTACTGGGTGCACATTATATTGTATGATGCAGTCTAATGTATGGCTAAATACTAATTGATTTTGTTGCCATACGTGATTTTAAACTACGACCATCGTGCGCGAGAGAGATGTGTAAAAACACTCACACAGGTGTGTGCAGACTAATATTTCAATATTTCAACAAATTGTTAGGCAATATAGAATTATATCGTATTTCACCTACAGCTGCATATTGCACGTCGCAAATGTTTTTGAGTTTATCGTCCACGATCAGTGTTATTTATTAATCAGTATTTTTAGTGCGATAAATGTAAATATTATAATGTCATATTTCTATTGATATCCGAATTCACTGCCGCAAACATAGACTGACCTCATATTATGTGTATATAATATTGAGTGGTTTTATGTGTTCGACTGTTTTAACAATTTTCAAATCATGGCCATAGAGTTTTTCAGTCCGCAGAGGAAATATTTATTGAAAGTGGTGTTCTCTGGCTAGTGTTCCCAGCGGTACGCATTACTGAAATCATTTTTCGACTCAACACCGATTGCCACTCCATCATCGTAGCAGTATAACCTCCCCTTGAAAAAAAACAACCGTTTTCTCACTATGGGTTTTTTCCTATTGAAACTCTATACGCACAACAAGTCGTAGAAGATAATTTTGGAGCAAAAAAAAAAAAAAAGAAATCGGATTTCCTTTCTCGTTTTTATTTTTTATTTTTATATTGTCAACAATACCACAAAAATGTTTTAGGATGTCCCAAATTCCCGAACATCGATTAGAGGAAAAAAAAATTACAAATAACAATATCATACGCTTTGATATAGCCATATTTTTTTAAAGTATAAAACTCAACCAATAAATCGAGTACCTACTTGAACGTTGACGTTTTTTTTTTATTATTAAATTATTTTTCGATTTTAAATTGGTGATGCTGTCTGTTGAAAATATTTGCTAATAGAATTATTTTTTCATAAATGCATTAAACCTAACACAATTATGTTTACCAAAACAAACAATACCTATTGACTTACGCTTAACTGAAATGTTGTATACTATAATTTACTTGTCGTCTAACTCGAATTTTTGACTCTGCAAGTTTACACTCGAGTATAACATAGTTTATTGAAAATTATATTCTCAAACGGAAGTCAAAACAATGATTCACACTAAAGGAATACATGTTTTGAATAATGTTCAATTTAATAACAATTAACAACTCCTATGTTATATTATAATAAGCGAGTGAACATTATAAAAAATATTTAATTGTTGTTACTAAAAACAATGTTTGCATCACTATAAGTACTATAAAATCAGACAAATATCTTGTGCCATTTAACACTGTCCACTGTCCACTGTCTACGACAATTTTCAAAACAATTTATCTAACAATTATAAACTTTTCCTGACGAACGTCCCAAAACAATATAGAAGTTTTCGTATAATAGTATCTTGTTATTTATCGTATATAAATTTATTTAATACCAAAACCCACTATGGTCCACTTAAACGACATTTATTCAAGTGTATATACTTATATGGGTACTTTAGAACCGAAAGCTTGGAATTTATTTGGTGACAACTAATATTAACCTGTGATAATATATACCTAACGTAGGTACAACTAGTTTATTCGAGACATTTTTCATATAATTGCTCCGAAATTTTACTTGAAGGTAATTTCATTATTTTAATGCGTTTTATAAAAATGGGCAAAAACTGTATTTAAAGGTTTTAAGAGCAAGTCGTGATTTATGCTTAAAAAAGGAATTTAATTAATTATTACTTACTAGCGAAGCTAGATATGTACCTATAAGCACTTCACTTCCACTTGCATTTAAAAATTATCATTATATAAGATACTCTGCGCAGGTCATCTGCTTGTACTAAAAATTATTATAGCTATGTTATTAAATTGGAATTAAATCGTCGAACAAATAAATAAATAATTTAATTAATTGTTAAATAATTATTTTCAAAAGTATTCAAATCCAATAGTTACTATATTTTCCAAAATAAATATGATAAAAAAATTAATTATGCTGTTTAATGATTATATAAGTTCGATATCATACTGATACTGATCTAAGAAAAATAACACTTAAAAAATATAACACAAATAATAACAATAATACAGGTGTGTTATGCAAAACAGAAAACTCGAGTAATATTGCTCAGAAATGATCAGTCAAAAATGTTTAATAACAAAAACGAAATGTAGGTTAACCTAACCTAACCTACTATGTATTGGTCACACAATTGAAGAACCCACGTCATACACAATAATAATTATTGTAATTATTGTAATTATGTAATTATTACAATTTACAATCAACAATTTGCCATTAATATTACTGGATAAGGTATACATTATTTCTAATAATATAGGTAGGTCTTAGGTACACTAAACACTATATTAGAAGTCTCATTTCGTAAACCGTTGTCAATTTACAGATAACAATTTCCATTTCCCACTCTTCGTCCGAAATAAACTTAAATATCCCCACCTAATATGTATTGTTTTAAAAACTTTTCATCGAGTTATTAAACTGTAATTTAATCATTAATATTATGCATACAAATTTTTATTTTTGCTCAACTTTAAGGATTATCATTTACCATGATTTAAAAATACATTTTACTATCCTATAAGACAGTTAGTTAGCTGATTTTAAATAAAAAAATTTCAAAAAATATTTAAAATGTCATTATTTTTATTACGATTTTATTGTTTAGACATGCAATTATATATCCAGTTCAATAGAACCACAGAAAAAAATGTGGACTTCATACATACGGCTACTACTGTAATAAACACATAAAATCGTATCCTTATTGGGTTGTAAATGTGTGAAAGTTTAAAATAAAATTTAGAACATAACAGGCGAGTGTAGAAATTTAACGCTGTTCCAAAACCATTGAAAATGTTTAAATAAGATATAACAAACTATTCAACCTAATTGTTGTCACAATTTTGAAGAAAAAAAATCAGTGTTACATTTATTTCTCTATATCTCTTATCACTCTATCAATACTTTCAGTTTGGACAATGCTTTTGACAAACCGATTTCTTTTCGTCATTCAAGTTGTTCAGTTTTCCATATGGCCAGGAAAAAACATTCCGTTCAACATGCACATAATACAGACTGTGATATACTCTTTGGATTTTCACGATTGTTCACATACTTCACGGAAAATAGTATAAACCTTTCACGAAATAACGTTGCTGATCGGCTGCATGTTTTTCCTGTGAAAAAAATTCCTCATATTCTGACATTATCTTATCTATTAGTCACTGATGCGTACTTTCATTCTTGGAAAAATATACGTGGTTTACCTGTTCTTGCAATAATTCAGGCGCAAATTTAAAGGTGCATTTGTGATGGACTGCAAAAATCAAAACAGACTGTCTCGCCGCTTAAATCTGATACAACTTTACGAAGTGTATATTGTCCGAGATTACGACGTGTTTAAAACAAAAACGATGCCTCCTATATTGTACAGTTTTAACTCGTAATAAATCAATTATATTATTCACGCACTTTCTCCCCGAGGACCCAGTAATTTATGACATTAATATAATATGTGTGTGTGTGTGTGTGTGTGTGTGTGTGTGTGTGTGTGTGTGCAATATATCGAATACTGATGCAGAACTCTCCGATATTATATTTAAAATGTTTACTGTGGACAGATATCGAAGCCTAACGATAATAAATCAATTGACCTTAGACGTGTACAGACTTCATTGAATAAGAATAATCATCAGTCGAAAAAACCAATCGCGTGTTGCCCAAATACAATACAAACAACCGCTTGAAACCGATTGGAGTACAACTCGGTGTAAAGTGTCCGATCATATTGCAAGTAGGCAACCTCTCGTTCACCAACGACGATATTATTATTTTCCACCAGAGCGATAGTTATGTAAATTCAATACCTGGTGATTTTGCGGACACGCAACCAAACTCGCACAGACAACAATTTTACCACCGACATGATTTTACGACCCCTTGGGGAATCCCGGCGACGATGAACCGAAACTGGTAAGGAAACGGATCATTTACATAGGTACACGGGATACAGGAGCACGGTAAAAGTTATAGTCACAATGGCCAAGGTGGGCAGTAGAATGGAGTGCTATTACCGAGGGCGGCGACGACCTGATTCGGGGAATTATAAAATCCGCTCCCTAAAATAAAAATAAAACAACGATATACATTAATTACTGCAGGAATATTTGTACAAAAATATCGTGCAGGAGGGGGGTATCTCGAGTGCTTTCCGTTTTTGATTTTTACCTTTTTTCAGAGCCCGGGCGGGTTAGTCTTCGACCCACAACTCCGGGTACCTATTTAAGATAAACTAATCGACTAAAGACTTTTAAGATACAGATCTGACGTTCGAATATGGGGTGGTTCAAATGTACGACTATATAATACCTGATTTGTATAGTTTATACGAAATTTTTACTATTGTGTCTGCGGCAACTTCGGGGAAACTGCACTTTATTTTAACTTCTTAATTATAATTAATTAAGCACGTCCAGCACAGTTTACTCATCGGGCGCGTAATTTAGCCTATGCTATTTTACCGGGAACGATCAGTATGTTAAACAGAACATTTAGGCCATGAAAATCATTGGGCTTTTCAGTTAAAAATAAAATAAAGTATAGTTCCAAAATCCCAAATTGTCATCATTTAAATTAAATTCAAAAAATATGCATACAACAAAAATACAAATGTGTAGACTTATATTGATTACACTTATTTTTTTTCTTCATAACTTACAATAAAATACATATAAGTAATAAAACTATAATATTATGGGTGTACGCCGGCACTCCGTTAATGATTATAATTAATACAAAATACAAACCCAATAAACCTGAAGCAATAGTGAGTGTAAAACGTTGTTTTCAATAAATATCGATAGGTATTTGTATACCTACACGCTCATACATTTTACAACATAAACAATAAACAAGAGTGCAAGGCTAAATAAGGGATAGGCACAATACTTTCGAAATCGTATTAAAATTCAAAATTAAAAAAAAAATTTGATTTTTAAGAGTATACCTAATCGCCAAATAAGTGATACCTACCAGCTTTGAATACATTTGAAAAAATACCAATTAAATAAAAATAAATTGTTAAATTATGAGCTAAAATATTTTCAATTAATTGATGGGTTTTTTTTCAAAAGCCTATTTTTTCCTAAAACGTTGACCTAGTCTGAGTTACAAAAAATGTATTCAACCGGTCCCAAGGCCATGTATTAAAAGGAATAATATTGTTTCTTAATCATTCGTTAGGTTGTGTGAAAAACGAAAAGTAAATTTAAAAAGTAACTAAGTTGGTAATTATGATACAGTAGGTACAAAAATATCTAAGAATCGAATTTTAAACTTTTACTATTTTTATTTCACTCACGATCATCATAAATACAAATATTTTGCGAAAAAAATATATTTATGTTTGTAGGTAGGTATCATTGATTATAATATAAACCATCAGTTTGTATAATTGATGTGTGTAGGTACTAAATACAGGTACATGAATAAAAACGGTAAAATTGTATTTCAACTAGAGATTTACCTAACCCAACCTGCCTTTTTTTATTTACACGGCCATGGTATAACATATAATTCAGTCACGAATGTAACTAATTGCTAGGTATTCTTATTACAGTCATCATTTTTTAAGCTGTTTATATTTTTTAATTATTCGCTAGAAAAAAACGTTTAGCTGACTTCCATTCGGCCACAAACGTGCAGAGCGAACGCGTACAGTGGCGTACGACGACACAAGCTCGATAACAGTGAGATGGGAGTGCATGGGTCAAACTCCTCAAACTTTCAAAGCCTGCAGTGGCAAATTAAAACTGTGTGTTGTCATTCGAAAATTAAAAAACTTTAAAACATTAAAATATGTATAATTTTTAAAAATATCGTTTTTTAACGACTATAAACCGTGTACAAATTGTTTTCGAATAGCAATGAAAGTTCATTGATAAAATAATCACCCGGCATAAAATGTTTGAAAAATGATTCTTATTGTAATTCAAAATTAGGCATCGTTATTCATTGGGCCTGGCAGCGTTTAATAATAGTTTTTGATTTCCATAGAAAATTAGGAAATATATTATGTATTTAACTGTGCGATGCAGGGCGTATAGGTAAAAAATTACAATTTAAATACACGGGTATTGTATTCGTTAATAGTAATTACCATATGCAGTTACATCGTTACCTATTTGTTGTATAATGGGTTCGTTTTTTTCAAAGGTTAGTAATCAATATTCAATCTGTTAAATATTGGTATTGAAATAATCTAGTGGAAATATTAGCATAGATTAGATTCTGTTCTGCAGTTTTAATGTATTTTACATAATATACATATTATTTATTAATTAATTGAACCCAACGACTGTAGGCCGTGCACATTACACGCCGCACTGTTAACACGGCATTATTTTTCTTTGCAGATCGATTCCATGAGTTATGGATTCAATCAAATACATCAATATCACAACTGCAAGCACCTAAATTAAGTAGGTACCTTATGTTTCCAAACAATCCAAACTCCACATCATCATCTGTACCATCTAAGGTTAGTCCCAACGTTTTTCTCCGATGAACCAAGAAGAGGAGTTATAGGAGAAGTTGCCAGGAACGCAGCAGTAGTTGCAATAGTATCTACCTATCATCCTTATTCATTATCAGATACTTATTTCTACCTACATCACATACTATTTTGCTACTTAATAGAATATGTCACCACTATATAATATGTATGATACAAACATAATTTCGTTTCCTCTGTTATAATTATTTCATGTAGTAATCGTTAGTAATAAAATAAAATACAATAAGTTGTAATAGCTATAACTATTACAACTACTGGAACAATTTGCCAGCCAATTTCGCTATCAAATATAAAAATACTCTCCCCGGTATTAATAACAACTTAAACTTACCAAGATCGAAAATTGTTTGATTCAACCGACTCAGCATGGGCCATCCGCTTCTAACAGATCATGCCTATAAACATGGTCTAAAATCTAAATGTCTCTCCTCTTAGTGCATTACTACACCAAAGGCATCTGTGATCTTCAACATCCACTTTTTCATTTATCCAACACCAAAGTTTACTTAATTCCAGGAGTGCCTTCAATATCCCTCTCAACTTTTCCTCAATTTTCAACACCAATTCATAAATTGTCATCAACAAAATAATCAATTTTATTTAAGAAGCTGATTTTCCTATTTAGTAACATTGCTTTTCCTTATTGCAATTTTTTGTTTAATTTAGGTACTATATTGAAATCGTCAAGCTGTAATAGTTGTTAAATGTAAGCTAAAAAAAAAACTGAAGTTCATATATGATTAATGAATATACTTAATAATTATCTGTAATTTTTTGTTATCAATGTACAGGGAGGAACTGCAGTAAGTAGAAAAATATCTAATAATATGTTTAATGGTGAAAAAAGTACTGAAAAACAGATGAATCACCAATTGAGTCACATTATTAAATTAATAATAATTTAAAAATTGAAGATTTAACCAAAGATGACAGTGATGGATGAGGAAATGAAGAAAATTATGATTCAGATTAATAATAAAAATAAGCATTAAATAATGTATACAATATGTTGTTGAATTAATGTAGTTTCATAAAATTAATCAAAAATAACACAATGACAAGGCCACAACATTTTTTATAAACACTGAAATAAAATGTAAAGAATAATAGTTTAAAAAAAAATATACATATAATATTTATAGTTTAACTAAAACAAATAAAAAATTATAACTAAACTCTAGTATCACCATGTGTAGGTAAACGTTGAACCATTTATTTTTATTTAGTTAGGCTGATGAGGAGGTTCAGTGCTAAAGTATGGTGCCGAATCCCGTACAAGTAAAGTGTGGCAAACTCGACACACGTGTGAGTCCCTCATATTAGGCCCACTTTTTACTGTTCTTGACAAACAGGATGGACAAAATATTCGCCCACAATGTCTACAATGGTCCTACAAAATAAAAAAATAAATGAATAAAATAATCAGTTTTATTATTTTAGTACATGAAGAGTTTTCCAAATAACAAAATGAAGTACCTTTTGGATTTTAGGATCGGAGAATACAGCTCCACAATCACGACAGTCAATAATATCCTCTTCATGCTCCCATCGCACCTAAATAACACATTTATTAGGTTTATCTTTAGAATAATTAACATTTCTTCTATTACCAAAGTGCCAGATTCTCTGATACGTTCCAGTTCTTGTTGAAGTGACTGGGATAGTCGAACAAAATCACGTTGTACTTCTTCACTATTGGTCAAGTCAGACTGTAGAGCTACAATTTTATTTCGTTGTTCCAAAGCCATAGTTTCTAATTCAGTCTAAAATAAAATCCGAATATTAATTTACTCAATATTATAAATTATTGTATCATTAATAAGTGTCAAGTATTCAATACTTTCTACAATTCCGTTAATGAATTTCTAGCACTATATACAAATAAAAAAAAAATAAACAACTTGTGATAATCAAATAAGTAATCCGTAAGAAAAATAAACATATTTAAGTCAACTTCAAATATTTTTTTACAAAATGGCTTTGAACATTTTCAATAAAATCTAGCAAAAGCAATTTGCATTTACGT
Source organism: Myzus persicae (assembly GCF_001856785.1). Lineage (NCBI taxonomy): Eukaryota > Metazoa > Arthropoda > Insecta > Hemiptera > Aphididae > Myzus > Myzus persicae. Next base: position 1,517,884 of record NW_019104377.1, read on the forward strand.
CATGCTACTTTAAATATAATTATAACTTAATTTCAACTATTATATTTTAAAGTGCTTATTTTTGTTTATATTGGTAGTTCTTTTTAAGAATTTTTTTTTTTAAGATTTAGTTTGGAAGTAACTATTTATTTGTTTTAATAAAAATTAATTCATCGATTGGTTATATTCAATAGCACACTCAATACACCTTTGACAGCCAGTAGCAGTAATAAATTTAATAAACATAATTATTTAATATGATACAAAGAACTTATATACATTCTTCACAGATATTTTTGTATTATGCAAATTGTTTACCTTTCTTTTAGTAACAGAATCCAATTGAGTGCGACAGCTTATTAGCTCTTTTTCACATCGGTTTGTATTTTTTATTTCCTCAGAAAAACGACTTCTTTCGTCCAATAGTTGTTTTCTGAAAAAATTATTCAACTAATTATTATTTATATATATACATAAATAGTGTGATCAAGTTTAGGCATAAGAAGTAGCAGGGTGGTGTGTTTAAAAAAAAGTTACAGCTCATTTCAAAATATTAATATGGTCGTTATTTCTAAATAATTTTAATGAGTGTTATATTCAGAATAATGTTAACAAAACACACTGTCTTGCTCTTTGAAAAATATTGTCATAATTTAATTATAAACTAGGTTTTTTTCTCTAGAACCCAAATTGATCTAGTTCTAGTGAGTAGACTGAGTAAACATGGTTTGTCTATGTTGAGCATGGGTGAGAGAAAGAAAACAAAAACTGCGCTGTGATCCTCTTAATGTATACTATAATTATAACAAATTTGTTTATTTGGATTTTGTTATTTGAAAAGAATTAGTGATTATTTACATATTATTTGTGTATGAATAGTAATTTAACAATAGATGAATATGGTTAAAATTTTGTTAAAAAAAGAACTAATCTGAATATATAGAAAAAATTACCATTTAAAAAAGCAAATAGGTTTTGAAAAGACAAAAGCAAAGACAAAAGGCTAACAAGTTAAAAATGTGTATTTTAGTACTCCATTCTACATCCTAACCTAAAAATACCCAATATTTTTTAGTATTATTCCTTTTTTCAAATTGAGTTTTTTATTTGTTTTACAACCATTAAGTCTGTAGCATTAAGCTTAGATTCATAGCAGTGAGAACTAATAATAATTAGTGCCTATATGGTTTTGTATGCAATAATTTAAATTTATTTCAAAATGCAAAATGTTTTAGTCATGACTACGGCTATTAGTCACAATACATTCATACATTTACATAGAACAACCCACTACCACTGTTTGAAAGTAAACTATTAATGTAATTCATATTTATTTTTAGCAAATTTAGTCAATGTGTACATTTTTTAATACATATTAAATACCACTATTGAACTCGGTAAAATGCATTAAAATATATATTGTATCGGTTGTCATTGAATAATTACTAAAAATATTGTTAAAATTATTTTAAATAATAAAAATACATACTCAAGAAAAGCCACTGTTGAATTCAGTCCTTGTATTTGGCTTTCAAAAATAGCTGTACTATTTTTTATTCTGTTAAATTCTTCTTCAATGGATTCTTTTACTATAGACATGGATATAAGTTCTTCATTACGTTTTAACAAATATTCTTGAAGTTCCTAAGAGAGTTCAACACATGACACATTTAATTAAAGAAAATATATTATTATTTATTAGCCTAAAAAATCACTAACCGCTACTGAACTGGGTAAATTAATTTCTTCATTTTGTAATTGTACAGAAAACTTCATGTGTTTCTCTTTTAAATCATGATTTTCTTCTTCCAATCTACAGACAATCCATAAGTTAATACAAATATTGTATTTCAATTTATTTTAGTGAAACAATACTTCAATATGCGTTGCTTCATTTTAGCACCATTTTCTGTACAAAGTTTTATTTCTTTCTGAAAATCTATCACTGTCTGTTCATATTGCAATTTAAGATCGCTAAGCACTTCATGTGATTGATCTGAGAAACTTTTCAATTCTTGTACCTACAGAATCCATTAAAATCAGAAATCTAATATATTTATTATTTAACAAATTATTAAATTTAAAATCTTTGAAATTGCCTTGTTTTTGTGTTCATCTAACTTTTCATTCCACTTTTCTTCCATCTCCTTACGATAAATAGTCTCTTTATCATGCTCATCTTTCAGCTTATCCATGGACAAAAGACGTTTGTCCGCTTCGTTTAATCTTTCTTGCATTTCTTCTATGCGAACTTTGAATAACGAACATTGTTCACATTTTGCCACATTATTATCTACAACAGGAATTAAATTCTATTATAAATTGTTCAGAGCAATACAAACAATTATTTATATACCAATTGATGTGTTTAGAGCGACAAAATCTCCAGTTGCTAAAGAATTAGATGATTCTTCTTGTGAATTACCTAAAAAAAGAAATTGTACATATTAAATAATTTTGAATCTATATAAGTAACTTAGCAAATACATACCAACAGTCAGCTTTTCAACAACATTATCCTTATCCTTTGATTCATTTAATTTAGTTTTATAGTAGCTGATATCTGTGTCCATTTCACGAATTTTTTCTTTTAGTGCTTCAACTTCTTCTTTTAATGGATCCACTAGAGCTTTATAAACATTATCTTCATCATCCTGAGACTAGAATAAGTAATTAAGAAAATTATAAAGATTATCTATGTAATTTATTCAAACAAAATATTTATGATTACCTTTCTGTAGTCATCAGATTCAGTGCTAGAAGCAAGATTTGTCATTTTTCTAGCAATAGCAGAAAGAACTGTACCAGGTACATTACGAATTTGTTGTTGTGTTGATTCACCCAGTATATTATTTCCCTGCTGGCCAATTAGCATTTGATTGCGACAATTTTTTAGTTCATTTTCCAATTTTTCATTCATTGCTTTGTATATTTTAGTTTCATTTTCACGCCGCCTCGATTCTTCCAAAGTTTCTAAATAAGTAAATTTTAAAATATTTAAGTAATATTTATAGGTAACTTCATCAAAAATATTACCAGCAACGACTTTATGCAATGAAGAAATCTCTTCATTATATTTCCGGGCTTGTTCCTCAAACCGTCCTTCCATTTCAAGTTTAGTTACAGTATGCTGGCTCTGTGATTCATCTAACTCATTTTGTAACCTTTTCAATTCGGCTGAGACAGTTGACATACGCTTGAGCTCCTCTAATAATTAAACTCATTATATTTGTGTCTTGCAAAATATTATATATGAAATTAATGGAGAAATTAATGGCATATATACAGATTATACAAAAATAAAGCAACAAAGCAATAACTGGTCACCTTCTTTTTGCAGTATAAACCCCTTCATTTTGGCGCGTTGCAAGCCAAACTCTTTTTTCTCCAATTGCAATTCATCAATTTGTTTTAGAAGCAAGTCCAAAGTCAACGGACCTGTTGATATAAAGAGCGTGCAACACCAACATAAGCATTGATAACATTTATTTTGTAAAACAAAAAATTAAATTAAAAACAATAAAACCTCCATAAAAATGAACACAAGTAATTCAGTGTAAACGTGAAACTCGGTGGATTAATACCTACAATGAGACCCATAAGTATTGGCAAATTAAACTTATGTGTATACACTGAATTGCTTGAACGATCGTGCAAAAAATGTGTTTGTAAAACATTGTAAAAATAACACACAGTGTGCAACAAACCAAAATATATAATACACATAAGAAGTCTTGTGTAGTTAGCAATATGAAAAAAAATACATATATATGTACACATAATATGTATATAAAATGTGTAATATGTATATGTATAGGTGTAAACACTTAGAAAAATGAACACAAAGAGGTAATAGGTGTGTGCGGCAGTAAAAAACTATAGGTTACCACGATTGTTGTCGTCGTCGGCAGTCGGCTGCAGTTCATCTCTCACGTTGTTCTCCATCATTCACGTACCGTACTCAGGGTGGGCCAATGTGGTGAACGGCAACTCAACCTGTTCACCGTGACGGCTCCCCACAACAGTGAACTGAAAAAACATGGGGAAAAAAATAGAAAATCAAATGAACGACGATCTGTTCAAACAAAACAGACTACCCACTGCACTCCACCGTCCGTGTGCCATATGCGAGCGGGCGATGCCTGACCCATACCCCCCCCCCCCAAATAACATTATTGATGGTGCTGAGAGACTACCAGGAGCCAAACCCATGACCGCTACTATACACACTCTGCTTACCTGACACAACGAGTTGGACAGCCGTTTTTGCTACGGCGGCAGCGAACCGCATCCGAAGGCGGAGGACATAATTTTGATGAGTCCGCACCGGTAGATCACCAGGGGCTAAACGAAATCCCTGTAAATTAGAAAACCGTGTCGTGCGTGGGTACCCAAAACTGATAGCGTCTACTTGTCGGTCGAAATAAAGAGTTCAAGCCTCAAGGCAAGTGTAATTAAAAAATATGTAACAAATAGCAATACTTTAATTATTATTATTGTAATACCGTAATAATATTATGTAAGTAAATAGGTATGTAGAGTTTTTTTTTTCAACAAGTTTGTATCTTGATAACTTACTGCCTAGCATGATAAGCTGATAAGACGCATTTTTTTTATATATAAATATAATGTATTCTTACTTATGCCATATGGACACAATATAGGAGGAACACTTTATTTTAAAGACGGAGTCATAAAAACCATGGCTAATTATTTAGCCATTCTTTAGTTTATACGTCTACAGCAAAGGTAATCGGTAAAAAAAAAACCCAAAACAAAAATACGGTAAAAAATCCCCGGTTACAACAATACTTGAAAAATATTCATAATTTAGTCCGAAGGCTCTTTCGAGATAGAAATAATTATTAGAAACATTATAAAATTTAAAAACATATAATATTTGAATGTTAAGTTTTAATTTGAAAATGACGATTCATTTAACAGCATGGCAAAAAAAATTATTTAGTCACGTTTATCAGTTTATTCTACATAGCACATTAGGATTTAGATTTTAGATTGGACTACGATTTCAACAGGCATTTTATTAATCGTGAGAAGTAAACAAGTCATCCAAAAATAGTATTTTAGTAATAGGTATACTATCTAGCTATCTACGTGTCAAGTCAACACTTAAAAAATATTTATCACACACGAGAACATTATTATGAATATTTAACTGTATATCTTTATATGACTGGTTAACGACAGCTGTTATAAATCGTCAAATATCATAACAGTCAACAGAATAGTTTAATTTGTAATTTATATTTTTTCGATTTTTTTGCTTATAGTATATAATATTATTTATCATTGGTAAAGCGTGTGATTTACCGATAAAACAGTAGATAAAGAAATAAATATGTAATATTATATTATTATTAAATTAAAAAAAACTATATTTAACACGTTAAAAAGTAAAAAGTTAAAAAGTACACACAACAAATGATACAATAAGTATTAGTCAAAAATTCAAAATATATAAATTGTGTTCAAAATATGATAATAGTTACAATATTATTTTTTAAGAAACAAACTTTTTTTTTATCTTCCAAAAAATATATAAGTAAATTATTACTATTCTTTATCGAGCGGTACCAACATACAATTAAATGACGTGGTAATAGATTTTCATTAGTCCTATGAATTTTTCTTAATATTTAAAATTTTAATATCGACCATAAACATTCTATTGTTTGCGTGTTAGCCCCATTTACAGGATTCACGAAATTTTCAGAATGATTGACAATTAAATGATTATAGCCAATATCATTTGGACTGGAGTAAGATTTCCATTCATCAGACCATCAGGGCATAGACACTGTGTGTAATGGCAAAATCTGGTGACAGTGGCCTTGAACACGGTCTCTAGGATTGTTCTGTGATCAGACACGATGGTACCTAGTTCCCGGCAAAACTTCTCTTTGTATGATCGGAATTAATGTATTTTTATCTCTTCAATTTTTTTAAGACGTTATCGTACATTATCGGCGTATCGCCTTGTATTTAGTCACAAAAGACATATTATCCGTTACCTATTAACAGTAGATCACACGCTTTACCAATGCCTATTATTAAATACTATTTCATAGTTTAAATCAATGATCAAAATGAATGCAATTAATATGAATTTACAATTTACATGTTATGTCAGAGTATTTAAAATCCTTCCCAATTATAAATATAAATAAACTTAGGAAATACTATACATTAATATACATTTCACAAGAATACCTAATTAACTGGTACCTAAATGGAAAAAAATCATAGAGTTAATAACTAATAATAAATTTACATACATTTTGAATACTTCTAATAAAATAAAAAAATGTATTTGTTGGAGCACAAAAATATGGATTAACATAAATCAATAATGAACAAATCTAAAATTATCTCTTTCTTAAATTTTAGCCTGTTTGCATTATAAATATCTGATTAATTATCCTTAGCAAAACATTGAGATAAAATATTCAACCAAACTTCCGTGTTTTCACCAGCTTTTGTTTCTTTTCTACTTCAGCTAATGTCTTTCTAATTTCTTGCCCATCTGTTCCAACTTTTTCATTTTCATCTCACCAGTATTTTGAGTTTTCACAAAAGTAAACAAACCAAATCATAGAATTATATTTTTGAATTTCTTGAACATAGTATATCTAAGAAGTATTGTAGTGCAATTTTATCATTTCCTGAATTTAACTGAAATCTATAAAATTAATTTTACTAAAAAATAAAAAAACCGTTTACATTGTTGTTATAATGAAATATAGAATACAGAATTTCAATAATATTCAAATCTATATTAAAAGCTTGATTTAATTTGCATTATTTGAGTGTTTTGCAAATAAATAATATAAAGTTCAGTACCGGTTCCTGGAATAAAACGATATTAAATTGTTTAAATCAATTTTTATTGAGTTCAATTATGATACACAGATCTGCATTCAAAATTCTTTTTGAATGGAATGATTTTAACATTGAATTCAAATTTATCACACCAATTACAGTGACTTACTCAATAACAAAGTACACTCGAAATTTACTATACAGCTGATCACCTCCTTGTCTTTTCTTCTTGCAATCAGTAGTTAGCAGTCTTATGAAATATTTGAATTTTGTACTAGTTAATATATCAGATAATTATCAAGCATTAATCGAATGTAAAAAAGTTACCACATGACAATAATGACAGGGTTTGGTAAGTTTCTGTAATTATCTAGTTATTTTGTCATTAAAGCAAATGTATGTTATTTCAAAGATAAATACATTAAGGTTTAAATTACAACAGTCTTCAGTTCTATTTCTCTATTTATTCCGAACATTTTTGCCAAAATTAAAAAAATAATAGGTATCAAATTATAATATTGTTTATTATATCATAATTATCATTTTTTTTTAAATTATAACTTACAACAAGCATATAAAAACTAAATATTCCTAAATAATAACATTCCATTGACCTATAGATTTTGCATGATGAAATAACTAATGTAAAAAACAACTTGTAAGGTAGTGATTCTATATTTTAACATTAAAAATACATTGTTTATAATAATTTTGCAACTACTTTCTCAATTTTCATTTATCAGTTATCTTAATTACATTAAACCTGAAAACAAAGAACAACAATTAATGTAAATTCGTTGTAAATTATAAAAAGTTGACATTACGGTTAGCTTCCTTGCATTGGCGAATAGCCTCATTAAATCCAGAACACAAAGAGATATCATCATTGTTCTGTGCACATTGCAAAAACTGTTTGACTTCAAAAGCACAAGCTCCACCTTGCTGGCTACTCTGCTCCATTGGCATTAGAGGAGCTTGTTGAACTTGAGGCTGTACCTCATCTCGGGAACCACCACCCCCGAACATTCCAGTGACTGCATGACCAACAGTGTGGCCCTAAAAATACATAAATTATCGTTATTAATTATATTTTTCCTGTAAAATTACAATTGTATTAATTATTATACATACAATGGCAGATCCAACAGCAACACCTCCAGCAGTGGCAGCCATTTGGGCAAATAATCCAGGCTGTTGTGGTTGAGCTTGTGGTGCTTGTGCTACTTGTGTTGGTTGGGCTTGTGGTGCTGGTGCACGCTGTTGTGTTCTAGCAGGGACTGCTGACCTAAAATTGTAATGTTCATTTAAAATATTATCTAGAATATTATAAACATTGTAGAACTTAAAAATTATAAGGTATTAGTTTCAGAATTGCATTGTACAATTATTTTGAAATTACTAAAATAATAGGTGATATAGATTATGAAAAATACTTTCTTCCAAATTATATTAATAGGAAACAAAGATTGGGGTAGAAACAAAAGGTAATAACATTTAAATGTCTTGATAGCGTCTTAGTAATGTTACATCATAGGTTAAACAGCGTAAATATTTTAGTGGTGCTAACTCCAGTGTGTTCTTGTAATAATTATAAATGATGTGTACATATTTTAAAATATTTATTGAATCATGTTAACCAATGATCAAATAACTTTCACCTAAGCTTTAATACAAAATAATAAATAATTTACTTTAAATATATTTTACGACAAATGTTGTCAAACATGTCTGAATGACTCCAAGAACAACAATTAGAGCCAATCTATAGTCCACATTATGAAAAATATACATTGACATAATTACTATTGTTTTTAAATCTACAAAGCTTGGGGACACATAATTTTAATATCAAAACTATAAATACTACTGTGCGAATCAGGATAATATTTTGATTGATAAACACATTATTTCATGTATTTCGTTTAATGGGTATTATGTTTTTGAAATCTTTTTCACCATTTCTTTATGTTTGAAAATGACAAACTAGGGTTTATAATTTTATATTCGATAAAATTATCATTCTGTACAAACATAATTAATAAATTACAAATTTAGTTTTGGATAAACATTAATTACATAAGTAAGTTAATACATTGATTTATTATACACAATTATCAAAATTATATTTATACATCAATTATTTGTTGAAATATAGGTGCCCAATAAGACATTAACTAAAAATTTAAAATAGGTAGGTACCTATGTAAAACAGAATTATATTTATTAAATGTAATATGTAAGAAAATTACTATACATATCAGGTTTAAATAAATATAATTAAATCAAAATTAAAATATAACACCTATGTATTATTTGAATGACCTCATTTAAGTTGCACAATGGTGTGCAAATTCTTATAATACCTATGTTGCCCATAGGATATTAGTAAGGAAATAAAATATTGCCAACTTTTTTTTGGTACATAAACAAGACTCCAAACCAGAAAATAAATGTAGATAGTTCATGAAATCCAGAAGTTTTATACTCACTAATTACCTAATTATTTACTTCATCAAATATTATATAGGAACCTACAGTAAAAAAATATCCATGTTTTCTAAATGATTAATTTGATACAATTCAGAATTACAATTGGTAGGTACTGCAAGAACTATTATTTGTCTGATTATTGTTGATTGATATACATAAGTAGGTATAATTATGCATCTATGAATTAATGTGGATAACAAAATAAGTTTTCACAGCAATCAGAGTACATGATTAAATATTAATTATTTTAAGATTTTATAAAAAGTTTAAAGAAATTGAGATTGTTGGTTAAATTATTAATGTACCTATTAATATTATACTTACTTATTTTAACCATAAAACAATTATTAGAATGTATTTTATTTCAAAAACATATATCTAGACAAATCAATACCTCTCTCCTTTTCTCTACATTGTCATTGATAGACATTCTGAGCTACAAAGTAGCGGTTATAGAAATACAACCAGTTGTACTCGGTTTTCCAATTATAATCCGAATTACCATAGGTATATTATAACTATAGGTATTTCTTTATTATTTTTATATTTAGAATTTATACAATATGACTGTTGATTAGACATCATTATTAATAATATTATTATTCTTAAAAAGTACATATTTAAATTTAATGAGACATTCTTATTACAGCCTGTAACGTTCATCAACAACGACACAATGTATTAAATTTGCTTCATTAATAAATTAAAATAATTTTTATAATTAGATAGTGACTAGGTAGTACTGCTACATTTTAAATACACTAATTTGATTTATTTTTAAACAGTGGAATTTTTTTCCAACTAGGTAGGTACATCTACACAAGACGAAGGTTGTAACGTTACAGGGTTGTCTATCGCGTACTAAAGAACCACGTTTTTCGAAGGGTTGAATTTAAAACAAGTCTAATATGGAAAGAAATTTACGAAACAGTGAAATAAATTCAACACCGATATCACTATATCACGTACATGATGAACGTTAAACGTTATAATTTATAGATAACCTTGCCGGAGGGGCGACCGACAAAGAGCAAAGTTAGCGAGGGACTTACCTTCTGGGTGCAGGTGACGGAGAACGTCCACGTCTGGCCATTTAGTCGTTTGGTTTACACGAAAATAAAACAAATTTCACAAATGGAAAAAGTCTTTATGACTGGATTGGAGAAATCTGAAGAAATTAGCGTAATGGCGTGATTCGGTGCAACACTATAATGCGGAATCGTACTGAGCAATGAGAATGACGATAGGTGGTATTAGTATTTTGGTTATGTAAAAATTAAACTATAAAAAAGCTTATGACGCGATTGTGTATGTTGGTGGGGCAGAACAAACAGCTGTGGGCTGTGGTGAGTTGCGAAATCGTGACAAGATATTTTCTAGAAGTTTCTCGGCCGTGGTGTTATCAATAATTATAGTATCAGCTCAGAAGACGTGGTACTGAGTGACGTTTGAAACCTCTTTGGGCACCGCGGTTCGACCGGTAAAAGACGCGCGCTCTCGTTCGTTATCAACTTTCGACTGTTATCAGTTATCAGCCGCAAGTTGCAACCGACTACGACTACTTCCGATATTAAAGCTCAGAGCTTTTTTTTAATTTTTCCACTCTCGAATCTCGATTCCGCATTTTCGCAGTTTTCCTCGCTGGGTTCCTGCTTCTCCCCCCCTCCTCGGTCGACCGTCAGCCGTCGGCTGCCCGACGTAAACAACACAGCACCGCATCATCAATATAGCACAAAACAGGTCCAGTGATCAGCCATCCGTCGAGCACGTGCGCCGTCCACGCGAGATAAAACCACGACCAAGACCTGACGATGACGCGGTCTGTCCGCTGAGAAAATGACGCTGCTGCGCGATCGCACCAATAAACGAGCTTCGTCCGTCGCGATCGGGCCGCGAACTCCGCCACTGCTGTTGAGTGTGGCAACAGACGCATTTTAACCTTGGCCGGTTGTTGCGCCGTAATCTTTGACCCGCCCCGAGACTCGACTACTGCCAGACCGCAATACGCACTGCGATGGAGTGCGCCAACCTAGACGAGTGTGTCGAGAACTGGGATTCGATAGCTGGCGACTACAAGACTCTCGAGGTACGTTGTACGACTATATTTTTATTAGTGTTATAAAATCTTCAGAGATCTTGGCTACGAAACGATTCCCTATATAAATCGAGTGTGCTACGATACTGTTGCCATTACAACCTAGGCTTTTCTGTTTTCTCCATCAATAGGTACTAGGTTTTCTTATGTCTTCCCCGTGCTCAAAGATCCAAAACCATAGTTAAAATTCTGTCTCATAGACTTGCACTTAAATAATTAGTTATAGGTACCTATAATATTATGACAGATATGATCGAATAACATATTTCTAGATTAAAATATATTTAAAATTTTGATTTAATAGTATTGTAATTAATACGATAGATAAGTAATAGATAGGTATAATACATCATTATACATGATTTATGTAATGGTCCATAATTTAATGGACTGGTCATGGGTCATTCTTTGATCTTTTCGGGACTCTAAAACTGCTATAGGCCCTAATTATAGTAAAATACTTTAAAACATTCTAAATCAAGTGGTTAAATTAGGACATTAGTCAAAAATATTATTATAAGTTACCTACTGTTGCTCTTAGTATTTCAAAGTAGGTATTATAATATAAATGTACCTATCGAATGACTTCTGGATCAACCATATCACTTTCAAATTATTTTTATTGAATTTCAGTATTTTTTCTTTTCTTTACTAAGTATTTGTTGTTGTTTTATTTCATCTAGGTAGTTTATTAATGTGCAACCAACAACTTCTACAATTTTACATTGAAATTAGATTTTATGATATCAGATCCTTCTAAATTATAATAGGTACCTACATTGTACACAATAAAATAATAATTAGGTGTACAATATAATGCATATGGTTATCATTATCAAAGAATAATAACAGTTGTGGCACATATTATATAAAACCTATTTACTTATGATCGTTATTAATTAGTACCCGTATAATAAGTTAGGTGGGTACCGTTAAGTACCGTAAAATGTTGTTCTTATAATAATAATTTATTTTTATTTTTAGAATGCCAATAAAGAATATTTAGCCAAGGTAGAAGAGGTTAGTGATCTTCAAGGTCAGTGTATGAAACAAGTCAGTCACCAAAAATATCGATTAAATTTTATTGCAAAATCTTTAAAAAAGTAATTTTAATTAAATTCTGTCATTTTGACAACTTATAGTCTAATTTATTCTGGGTTATTGTTGTTTAGTTTTGAAAATGATGAACGTCAAGACATCGTACAACGACTTTGGAAAGATATTAACCATCGTCGCCAACAACTGTCGGATATTGAACAATCACTACCCAAACCCAATGGAACATACTTGAAAATTATACTGGGCAACGTAAATGTATCAATTTTGAATAAAGAAGACAAGTGCGAATATTTTAATTGAAAAAAATCAATCATTGTTTGACAAATAAAATGTGTTACAGATTCCGATATAAAGATGAATATGAAAAATTCAAATTGGTTCTTAGCATTATTGGTTTCTTTTTATCTCTATTGAATTTGGTGACACATAGACGTGGAATCGAATTGACCTTTTTGTTTCTTTTGGTCTGGTATTATTGTACATTGACAATACGCGAAAGCATATTGAAAGTAAATGGCTCCAAAATCAAAGGATGGTGGAGGGTACATCATTTTATATCTACTGTGGCTTCAGCCGTACTCCTCGTTTGGCCAAATTCCGAAACGTGGTTCATATTTAGGCCACAGTTCATGATATTTAATGTACTCATTAGTAAGTATTATATTCTAATTTAATGTTTAGTCATTTCTAACTGTAATATACTTCCAGGCGTAGTTCAATCATTCCAGTTTGTATACCAGCAAGGAGTTCTATATAGACTTAAAGCATTAGGCGAACGTCATAACATGGATATCACCATTGAAGGTTTCCATTCTTGGATGTGGCGTGGTCTTAGTTTCCTACTGCCATTCTTGTATCTAGGATATATTTTCCAATTGTACAACGCATATACATTATATAAGTTGTGTTATCATCCACATGCCACTTGGCAGGTCAGTAAATACAATTAAATAATACTTTATATTCGTCAGTTTAAATAATATCCTATAATAATCAAACTCTAACACAGATTTTTATGCAATTTCCGTCTAAATTATAAAATAGCTAAGGCATACCTTTAATTATAAGATTTTATATTTAATAAAAAAAATTACAAAAACCAGGATAAAATAATTATTTTTATGGCTGTGTTTCATAATACTGATATTTATTTTTATTACACATCATAGTATAATAAAATGTGGCTAAAAACAAATACAATACAAGAGCTTGTTGTTAAAATATCTATCTAAAAACCAATATTTATTTAACTGTACAAAAGTGATAATTAAAAAGTCAACAATAAGTACATTTGTGATTAAATATTTTTTGAGATGTAAATATATTTTATAGGTTATGTTATTTATGTGTTTTTAAATATTACAAATTTAAATTACAATGAACAACTAATTCTGGATCTGTTGCCCTTTTAAATTATTAGTTATGACTTGGAATCATAAGTTTTAGCATTTGCACATTTTTTCTGGTAAGTCTTAGAACGTTTAAACTCTAAAATAAGATTTCTATACAAATTCATTTCACACATTCCCAGTGTCATATACAATTTTCTTTTAACACATTTTTGCATATTTATAGTTTTTAGTGCTATTTTGATAATTTAAGATTGTAAACAAAAAGTTGTACAATAGATTGTTTTTGATATTATAATTTCAATGTTGTATGATAAAGACAAATTAACTGGCTAAACTTAATATCATGTGTAACCAAAAAATATTATCATGTACTAATTATTTTTATATACTATTTAGGTTCCTGTTTTGTCAGGGTTATTTTTTATATTGTTCTTGGGAAACGCGGTTACTACTTCAATGGTAATTCCAGAAAAACTAAGAGAAGTAAAAATAAGACGAATTATTAAGGTAGTATTAAAAATATATTAGACCAATATTCATGTCATATAATTAAATAACTATTTATAGACGTATACTCGAAAAATGTCTGGCAATCGACTCGGAGCTGACCCCAAAAAAAGTGACTGAAAAACTAAGTAAGAATTATAATTTAAATCAATGTTTTCTTAGTCTCTTTTTTTTTTAAATAGTTGTATTATTATTATTATTATTATTATTAATAAATAAATTATTTATAGGAATACATGGTGTAACATTTAGAATTTAGATTTTTTATTTAATACACCATCACACATTATTTTATAATGTTATGTATTTGTTTTAATATACCAATTTAATTTTGTATTTAAGGCGTTATTAAAAATCTATTAACAGAAAGTCCTTGTTATTCATTGCACAATTATAGAAGATATTCCTTTGAAGCAGATGAGAACAAATTTGTATAAAGTATAATAACAAATATTGAACAAGTTATATCATTATTAGAATATTTTATTGATTATTAAGTTAGATGTTAGGAAACTAACATTTTACTTCTTTTTTGGATCTTTCAAACCAGCTCCGGCATTAAATTTGAAAAATATAATATCCCCGTCTTCAACAATGTAATTTCGGCCCTGTTGTCTATACTTTCCTGCAGCCTGAAATTAACAATTTTATATTAAAGTGTTAGTAGGTACCTATAAATAAATTAATGAATAAATAAGCATTTCATTAATTACTTTGCAAGCAGCTTCAGTTCCTTCATTTTTGAAATCTTCAAACTTCATCACTTCAGCCATAATGAATCCTTTCTCAAAATCCGTATGAATTCTTCCAGCTGCCTGGGGTGCTTTAAAACCTTTCTATAACCAATGAAAAAAAAAATAAAATACAACTTAATTTTATGAACAATTTACTATTATATATTTACTTGAATAGTCCAAGCTTTGACTTCGTCATGTCCAGCAGTGAAAAAATACTGTAACTGCAATGCTTTGTAACCTTGGATAATGATTTTGTCCAATGCACTAATCATAAATATTTACATAAAAAATAGGAATAATAATACATTTTGGTAGATTTTATCAAACTTAATTTCTTTCTCAGCTAACTCAAAAGTATCCAAAGTCAACTTCACAATTTAACCATAACAGATTTAAAAAAAATTCCAAATTAATTCTGTCATACTCAAACCTCTATTGTTTATTTGAACAGTTTGATTTCAAATCTCAATTTTTCTTGAATTTCTAACTTAAAATTTGATGTTTTTTTTCTAATAACTAACCTTGTAGCCTGAACATCTTCCATGTATTTTTTGCGTTCTGGTACTTCCATTTCAATAATTTTATTTTCAAAAACTCCACTAAACGGTATAATAATTGCACCAGGATCATTTTTGTCAACCCATTCTTTAATTTTTATCAACCACTTGTTCTTTTTTCTGATATAATCTTTTTCCGATAGATTTACTAAATAAATGACTGGCTTTGTTGTAATGAACATATGTTTATTGAGAAATTCTATCTGAAAATAATAAAATTTATCAGTATTTTAAGTTATCCAAATTCTGGTTTATTGTTAATTACATCAAGAGCGCTCCAATCGCCAAACCTGATATGTTTATTTTCATCGACTAAAATAGTTTTAATTTTTAGAAAAGTGTCCTGCAAATATAATTGAAGTGTTAAAATCATTTAAACTGTAACTGAATAGTGACTGAATAGGTGCAACCAACATACATATTCTGGCTTGAGTTTCTTATCTCCACCGCGTATAGCCAATTTTTCAAGTTTTTCCAAATTGACATTAAAATATTCCTCATCTTTTAAACGTAATTCTTCATTAATAACTTCCATATCTTTAATAGGGTTGACTTCACCCTCGATGTGAATTACATCCTCAGCTTCAAATGCACCTAGATATAACATATATTAGTAATTATTGGCTATTATGTGAAGAATGATTATAACTATTACAATTTTTTCAGTGTAAAAGATAACAAAGAATTGCAACTTCAAGACTTAGGTATACGATTGTTAAAATGTATAGATGAAGACATCTTAAAATATTTTCATGTAACAATTAAAAAAAAATAAATTTTAATGAATAATTAACATTGCACAATAGTTATGTTTTATTTATTAATTTTTGAAGGGTACATACAAAATAATACATTTATGTATGTTTAACAATAATAACAATAGGGAAAAAATACATAAAATAAAACAATATTTTGTATTTTGTTTTTGTAAAAAATCATGTCAATCATAATAAAAAAATATCAACACAATTCTAACTTAGTATACGGTGTTTAAAAACAAATATATTCTTACTCTAAACTATTTGCTGCATTCAAAATAATTATGTATTTACCACTTAGTAACATATTATACTAAATGATTATCATATTTTGTTTTGTTTTATTTCAATTCTTTAAAAAATTTGTTTTTTGTATCATGATACAAGAAAGCATACACTTTATAAATAAGCTATACGTTTAAATTTTAAATGTTTTATTTATGAATATCAAATTTAATATCATAACCAATAAATTAAATTAAATTGAAGGCTATTATATAATATACCTATACAAAATCATATATAAGATTTAAATACTGCCATACTGGTTAGCAAAAATAATCTAAATCAAAAACAAAAAACGAGTTTTATAAAATTAAGAAAATATTATTCATAGCAAAGTATGTACATCATTTTTAGTTTCTGTCTAATTAGTATAGAAGTGTAAAATTGTTGATTTTAAAATAAAAATTTAAATTTATGATTTAGAGATGTTACAATGCCAATAGACTCTTTATTATTATATTTCGTAACTTCCAATCATTGATCAAGATATCTTACTGTCACCCCATAAATGATCAACACTTTTCAAAATAAACATAGTTCAGCTCACTAATTCTAGATCATTTTACACTATTTTAAATTTAAATTAAACTTACGGCACAAATGGAACAGAGCATCACACGCTTTTATGTGTGACAAAAAGGCATTCCCAAGACCTTGGCCTTCTGCAGCTCCTTTGACTAGCCCGGCTATGTCTACAACATTCAAAAATGCTGGGACTTTGCTGGGAAAAAATATAATATATAAACAAACATTGTAAACCAGTCTAGAATTAATGTAACCTAAAAACTTAAAAAATCTAAAACAATTTTTAGTTTGTACTTTTGTACTTCACAATAACAAATAAGTATAGAGAAATCTAAACTTGATAGATAAAATAAACATAAACAATACAGTAATTGGTGTCAAATATTGATTACACAGTAATTATGACATGGCCGAAGAGCTCAACAGGTATTTATGAAAGGAAACAACAAAAATTACTTTTAAATGCTAAAAAATTCACTTAGATAATCTAAGTCAGGAAATTGAAAAACAAAATGTTAAAATAAATTAAATCTCTAATGCCTGAATCCTTCTAGGTATGCCATCCTAGAGATCAAAAAAAATAATCCTAGCACTGATTGTTACAAATTATAATATATATTGTAAACTTGTAAGTGTATCAAGTAGGATGATGAGTACCACATATCTAGGTTCATCATTATGTATATGGATGTTGTGTCTCATCGGGCGTATATAACGACGGAGAGTTGTATATACAAGTATAAAACTAAATTAAAAGTGTATAGTGGTGTACCTACGACCTACCTACCGGCTATCCCGCGTCCGGAATTAAAATCCCGTTAAACCAAAGGGTGAATTACGAGGGGAAAATTTTTAAATTACAAAGCCCACCGGGAACGACCGTTGATTGGATTTTTTCGTCCTCTGGAATTACACGTCGGCGGTGCGCGGATGGGTGGGTACAACCACAGCTACCGACCGAGATTTCCTCCCAATAAATCAGTATACCCGACGGCGGCGGTGGCGGCGCCGAAGTGGTTGTGGGAACTGGGAAGCCATTCCGAAGGTATTATAGGTACCAATCTACACTTATTGCGCGATGTGAATGAAAACGAAAAATTGTCTACCTCATATTACATTAATATACCTCGCTGACCTTATTAATAGCTAGGTCACATTAAGAGGGCCAGGACTCTGTCGGTTTTTGGATTTTTACCCGGTCCGTCGTCCCCGCGGGCATTCCGTCGGACTGCAGGGTACTTATATAAGTTACGACCTACAAATAAGAGGAGGTATAGGTACCTAGAACCTGCAGCCTCATATAATATTACAAAAATACAGAATGCTTTATTATAGCGCCGACAATATTTTTGGCACCGCCGTACCTGTACAGTAATTTGTAAACATGATTTAATGGGCTATTAAAGTTAATTGCGAGTGATCCGCCGGCTTCTGTTGTAGATTGTAAAAACCGTCATTATTTTTAATATAATATAACCAATGAAAATTACGCGTTTTTCGTTGTATTTTCATCATATGATACACGTGAATATTGTTCCAAACAATATCAAATATCCCAAACCATTCAAAAACTGATTTAAATTTATATTTTATCTATCTACTACATAATAGCTAAGGTGTTTAGCGCATTCATTATTTTATTTGAATCAAATACTTTTTTTTGTTGGTTTTTATATTTAAATTGTAAACGTCTAGTCGTGATATTGTATTACATAGGTACATCTATAAATTATAATATTTGATAGATTTTAAGTTAATACTTTGACATGTCTATAATAGTTATGAATGCATTTTACTTGGAATATTAAAAAAAAAATACCTAATAAGATTTAAATGACTCAAGAGTATGTCAGCTCACTGTTCGTTTTCTCTCTCTCTCTCTCTGGCTCAAACACAACTTGGACTAAACGCATTTGTATGCAGAATCATTTTTTTTATGTTTTCGAGTACGAGTAAAATCACCCATTGCAAAAATTATAGAGAATATGTTAGGGAGAATGATATTATCTCATTATCTACATTTCTAATTATCATGATTAAACATCATTTAAATTTACAAACATTGTTTTTTATTATGAAAGCCGAATACCAACAAAGTCAAATAATAATAAAATATAAAAGCAGTATGTCAAACCTTTAAAAATAATATTATCTTCTACAATATATGTAATAGGTAATTTTATATAAAAGCTAAAAAGTTTAGGTGTGAGTTTTGTATCTACGTTGAACGTGGGTCTGAGAGAGAAAACAAATATTGACTTTTAGTAAAAAAATGTATTTGCCAATTAAAATTGTAAATCAATTTTTAAATTTGAAAAATCTACTAAGATATCTAAAAATATATCTCTAAAATGAATTAACTATGAAATCGCTCTTCTTTATGCCTGTATAGTATGGTTTTGAGTGTACTATCATCTAATAGGTCATTATTACAATGACATCCATTACGGATGTGTTCAATTTGAATTCAATGATAAATCTTTGAAACTCTATTTTATAAGGATATCTTATGATTGAAAAGTCCAACTTAAGAACAGACTATAGCCAATTTTTTTGGAAATACAAGTTTATCTGTTTTCTGATAAAGAAGAATTTTGTCCCCACCATCCCCCAACCGGGCATGGCAGAAACCTACGGCTGCCCACTAGAAATTCTGTCAAACAAACACACACGTGTTCCGTAACCCTACAGTTCCGAAAACCCTACAGTACCACAACCTACAGCTAATGGCTTAAGTTGTCGAAGCTTAAACAAATAAAAAAAAAGAATTTTGTCCATACAATAACAAGGAATTATATTATACCTCCTGAAAAATTTCAAAATATCAAGAGTCAGTTCTCACACTGGACTTAACAATTTATTTATACTACTATTAGTATCTACAGTATATTGAACTACTTTTTACCAAAATCATTGCTACTTCTTAGGTATATCATATTAATACCATATTAATTATTATAATAAATAATATTATATCTATACTACGTATACATATTATACTATCATTTTTATTAACTTCTCAATACCACATACCAAAGAATATTGTGAATAGGTTTGTAATATAAATAGCTGAACATTAATCTAAATATATCAAAAATTTCAATTTTTAATTCACTATTGATGAACATTGTTTAAAAGATTATTAAATGCAATTCTTAATAATTGTAGTAGATACTAACCTGGTTGGTTTGAAATATTCAACTAAATAATCAAATCGCTGATCAGGTACTGGTACACGACTTGCTAGAAGGGAATAAAAAAAATCATATCATTAATTTATAATTACAATAATTATATTTACAATAGTTAAATACAGTGGTGTGGAACACATATTTAAGACAGATATTTAAATATTGAACCATATAAATTGGATGTAGGTGGTGTGTAAAAACAATTTATTGAGTAAAATGAATACTTTTATACATATATGTAAAAATATTGTAATTACTTTATTCAATAAATCATAGTAGGTAGATATAAAAAGTATTTTATTTTCTTTACCTAAAAACAAATTGAAATATTAAAAAAAAAATTGACTGGCTTTTAAAAAATGTTATTTATTTTGTATAATATGTTCTTCCTTGCTAATACCAATAGATATGACTCTACATTTTAGGGAAATACAAATAAATAACAGATAAAATAATAAACCTACAATAAAATTACTTAACAACCAGTTTAGAGAAAAAAAATTTAATGAAGAATTTGCTTACATTGTTATAACTCATTACTCATATAAATATTATAAATTACTCTTGGCTTAAAAATTATAATCCATAAACATGTAATATAGTATTGTTGGCACTTTAGATATTTAGTATTTCACATTTTAATATATTAACTAATATTGATAAAAAAATACATTTTCAAATCTAAGGCTTTGGCCTCAATAGCACCCCCTCCTGTTTTGTATAGTATATTGATATTATCTTGGATATTTTTGAGTGAAAATGAAACATTATTGATATTTAAGCTCATTGTATAGGTCTTGAATGATGAAATGGATTATGATGTCTTAGTTAATAACTAAACCAATTTTTGAATCGAATTCAACACCACTGGCAAAACAGATAGATACTAACTATATTATAAGGTATTATACTAATTTTATAATAAATTACAAAAAATACTTATTTTCATTAGGATCGATGGTACAAAATGGAAAATTTTCAGCTGCAGCTTCACTTTTGGTGAGGACATTGAAGAATGTCGACTTACCAACATTTGGAATACCAACGATTCCAACCTTCAAATTTGTGCCTACACGTCCAATGAGTGGTTTCTTCTCAGGTTCTTCAACTTTTTTGGGCGGCATGATGTTTACAGTTCTAATTAATCAACATTATATTTCAATGGTTAAGTAATGATGTACTAATCAGTAATCACCTAATTAATAATTATAACATAAAATGGTTCGTCTACATTAAACTGCACAGTTATTACAAATATTTTTTATTTTTTTAAGTATATACAACAATAACCATTTTAATACTTACACACAATTGGTGTAGTGTTTATTATTAAAACTTAACTACTAAAGTTAAATTTAATATTAGATTTTAGAACTAAAATCTAAATCTACCGACAGTATATTACTGTATTGAACAATTGAACTTCAAAATGTGCTTCAATCGAGATAGTTCTATCTGTTATCATTTATTGTCACTACTGATACCAATGTTTATATCCACGCCGACTTTGAGGTTAATTTTGAAAAATTATGTATTTATGAATTTATGATCTACACATTTTACACAAAATCGGTTATTACATATTATAGATACTGCGATTAATTATAAAATAGTTTAAAATAAACTGTGTTGTACTCCTGTTAATTGTAATGGATGGTAGGTAATGTATCTTTTTCGTGAATATATACATTTATTTGCAAATTGCGTATTTTCAATTTTGTCTATCGCTTACTGCTTAGGCAATTACACGAACAAATCTTTCTATTTTAGAACGTGGTAAACGGTAATAACCATGAACTATGGTCATAAAACTACAAACACTTAATTCGTAAGTTCAAAGGCTGACAAGTTGTAGCTTTACGTAATAAACCGCTCATTTCAAATGAGTCATTTGGATTCGCTTATTGCTATGGTATGTACTGACCGGTGATGTATTTGTAAATATATATTATTATATATATATAATATAATATATTTATGGGTACAAGCACTAATACAATTTGTATGTACCCTAAAAAACTTTTTTATCTATACGCTCCGAAAAACTAATCAAATATTATAATTAATTATAATTAAATATATAATTTAATTATAATTTATTATTATTAATATTATATCAAATATTTCATTTTCATAAAAGAAACCTTAACTTACAATATGTATTATGTATTTATAATATTATTTATTATACACAATTATATTACCTATAGGTACGGTAAACGGGCGTACGGCTATACTGATACTGAATAGTGAATAAAATAATATTATAGATATATTACCTTTTAACCTATTGGCTATTACTTTTATAGTGATAATATGTTTTTTACCCTAAATGTTGGCTCCCAAACGAATTTTTTTTCGGGTTAGCAAAAATCGAATATTCAACGAAAATGTTTGTCAAATATAGGGGGGTTGCCAGTACCGTACTTAGAACTGAATTTTGGAGGTGGAGGTTAGTTATCCTCGCCGCTAGTAGATAGTTCATGGAAATTATCCCTAACTTGGGTTAACAAATTTCAATCTTAAAATGTCGATTACACAGCGTTGTATATAGGCAACTAAATGTACGTCATCGCTATCGTTCCGTACATGTTGGTTATTTATTTTAATAGTCTTATACAGCCAATACCAGTAAGTTACCAAGTAGTTTGTCGAGATGACGTGATCTTAGAAAAATAATTTCGTACTCGAGAGTTGAGATTATACAATTGAACTATGTTCTATTTTTATTACTTCATGGGTAAGTATTAATGTATTATAATAATATTTTACAATGACTGTTCTAAGTAGGTAGGTACTGATGATTTTTTTCTACATACCTAGTGTCTGTGCGCAGTCTTGTAATGTACCTACTCAAGCAAAATTTGTATTCAAATATTTTTTCAGTACCTATATTCAAATACGTATTTTACTTTTAAAAAAAGCACTTGAACAAAGTGTCTGTATTTAAATAAAATAAAATGAAATTAATGAAACAATTTGAAAGTACCTATCTATAAATATGTATTATTACATTAATATTAATTCATAATTATAAGTATAATAACTTATTTTACTCACTTAAAATTTAGGATTGTGCCAGTATTAAGTGTTTTTCTAAAAATTATAATACATTTTTAATCAATATTAGGAGATTATTATAATTTATGTCCTCCAAGCCTGAATAAATGCACAAGTATAGGATGAACTTCAAACGTTATTTTTCTAAGAACCGAATATTTCTATGATAATAATTCACCTCCTTTAAACAAATCTGCAGTACCTAATGGTCAAATTACGCCACCGAGATGATGATTTTATATGGAACCTCGTTTCAAAGACGTAGGTATTCGGATTGTAAATGAATGCCGCCTACTTGTATAACGTTCGGTGGAAAAGATCTTGGCGCTTCGGTAATGTAATGTGTACCTATTAAGAAAAACTATGTGACTGTTTAACTAGTTCCATTAAATCGGGTTCGTCGGGATTACTTGTCTTCATTTCAAATTGTTTTCATGAACTACTTCAGCATACGCTAAAAATAGATAATTTGTTTTTTGTAAACCACTTGATACTTAAACTCTATAATGCACCGTGTTACCGGCGCCACGGTGTGACTAATAACAAGCTAGTGACGTAGCAGAGGCTAAGCAGCACGGCTTAGCGTTAATCAGCTCTAGGATATCAGGAAAAAAAGTCCAACACCCAAAAAAAACATTGCCTGCCCACTGGCTATTGAATTATAAAAGTCGAACATATCCTAAAAACCTCAGAGTTTATTTGAATCAAGTATTCAGTATAACAGGACTTTGTTTAAAAATCTATGATTTTTTAGGTACCTATGATATAGAGAATTTGGTTCTGATAATTTTTCGTTTGCAAATTGCAGGACAATGGTTTGCGTTATATCACTGATGCAAATGATTGATTTAATATAGACATTTTTCTTCAAATCCTGAATATTTTTAATTGTTACATGTCACAACTCATAAGAGTAAAAAAAAAGACGTATTTGTGACCGTTGTTTATTGTTAGTTAATAATAATAACTAAATAACAAATAACTGTATAAGTAATTTACAGTAAAAAATAATTATTTTTCCATTTACTCTTTGCACTTTTTTTTTACCATTAATTCTCCTCTCCAGCACCTTCATGAATGCATATCACTCATACACGATATATATTGTATAGGACACCTATAATAGAGTATTATAGCAGTAGACATTTGGCTGATTTCGTTCATCAGCGAATGAGATTGCCCGAAAGTGCCATCTGTTGGCTGGCCCGTAGTTCAGAGCGGTCCTGCAGAGTGAGCTATCGGTAACGAATAACGATGCCTCGCATGTCTGATTCTTCATTACCACCAAGACCCAAAAGTGGTTTCAATCTCAACCCGTTCAAATCGGGCCACTTCGTAATTGTCGTATTACTGTTTTACTATATTACATGATTTAATTACGTATAAACTGTTTAGGACTTCAAGTGCATAACATTAAGGGCATTTCAGTACACATGTTATGCAAGTTATGCTGAAAATAATATGTTTTGATTGCTTAAGTTATAGCCTATAGGTATTCAATAGACTATTATAGGTCATGTGAATAGTGACGTGTGTGAGAGAAAAGTTACGGAAGGGCTAGTCTTGTTCGTTGAATTTCATAGCATACAAATAAGATTCAATACATTTTGGTATAGATAAAAAAAAATGTTGTTTTCACATAATGATTAAAAAAAATGGAAATAAGTAGATATAAAACAATATTATCGTTTTGACTTTCAAGGATGCAAACTTTATATTTCGTCATACTTGACTGTTATAGTATTAGTATAGGTACGCAGGTATTATAGTCGTTGCTATATCACAAATAATATCATCACAATATTCTTTGACCACTTCGTTATTGGAATCGCGCATGTAGATACGTACAACAGTTACCTAGGTATTAAATAGGGAGGTATATAATGAATATTATACATTCCAAACTCTATTGGTGTCAAAAAACCTATCTATTTATACTGCTTCATCGATTTAATAGGTATACATTATTATCATTTTTATATCTATATTAATATTATACAACAACTGCACGCAAGTAACTTTATAATCCCTGATGAAATATAAAACTGAACGTAAATACATTTCTCAAATCGAATATAAATAATCATATTTTTATATTTAAATAATCAGTATATAATGTATTATATTATATGCACCAGTTATACCATGACGTGTAAGTACTGCACTACTGCACCATTAACATATTATTTTACAAAATTGTATCGTTTAAAATTTAGAGTTAGAGGTTGATGATGACTGATGACTGATGATTTACCTGACCTCGAGATGTAATTCACGATGGCGTATTATAATAAACAGATTCAATAATATGAATACACGGATAAACCACAAACGCGATATCTTTAAAGAATATAATGAATATTGAATATACTATGATTACCTATTATTTGTATATGGTAAGTATCTCGTATCGTAAATACAAACTACCAAATGTGCGTCGGTTATATAGATGCTTGTATCTTGTTACATGAGTACCCATTGTGCATTATAAATCATAATATAATTAATTACTAATCTTTAAATGTGTTCTGAATTAGTGAGTACATTTTTAGAATACGTGTATATTTCAAATTGGGGGCAATACTTATTCCTGGCAGAGCCCTAGTGAGTTTGCTGGCTTAAATAATATTTCAAGAATTATACGCAGTTATTTGGAAGTAAGAGCATGTTTGAGTGTTTAACTGAGCACGTGTGCACTGGCCATTGAACATGATATAGGTAAATGTCATCAAATTATATTTTAAAATATGATTAGGCCCGAAAAAATTTCGAATACATTGTGAAGAATAATTTATGGCATACATTTTTATTGCGAGGTTATTTATTATATATTATAATATTATTTATGTAATCAAATAATTGAAAAATATATCTAATACGCTTGTCGATAGAAACAAAATGCATTTATTTTAACTCCTGAAAAATAAAATGCAAATAATAAATCAATAGTCAACCTACAGTTTAGTCATTATAATTTATAACGTCATATCACCAATCGCCATAATATTATGTCTATTAATTTCACAATTTAAAGAATTTAAGTCTATACCTATAATGATTATAGGTACCTACATAATATCACATTATTCATACCAATATCTATGCTTATACCTGAATCAGGGAATGGACACTAAAAATAAATTAAAATTATTTTTATAACGTTTCAAGTATGAACTACATATTTTAATAACTACCTGAATACCATATACTTAACCGTTTCTGCCTTGTTCCGAATACCGCCAATAATATTTTAAGCATGTTTAATATAACTATTAATCACCAAATCACCAAATCAATTAGCAAGATAAAAATAATCATCCAACCAATTTTAAACAGTTTATAGTAATTACGTATCGACAGAATTATTATATTGACTATTTTGTATTTTATTTTGAATTTGGGAACACTCATGGACACCTACATTTACCCTTCACCCCTTTAAGAGTTGATACGTTTCTGTTAGCTAATAATCGATATAAATATATAATTATAATGATAGCCAAAAATCATTTAGTAAAGTTTATACCTACTTTCATAGAGTAATAATATTTCACAAATATAACCTTCAATATATTAAATTGTATATAGGTACTTAATACTTATACCTATACGGCTATACTATACCATCGAGTGACTATTATATTATATTGTATAAAATATTGTTATAATTTTAATTTACTTACAATAAATTCATTGGCTACTGACAGTACTGGATTATTATTAGTATTATTGTTATGTCTAATAGTTGGTACCATTTAAAGTGGTGCTAAATTTTTTAAAATGTGGGCGGGCTATTTCAAAATTTTGCGGCCTCAATATCTTAATTATTTAATAAAGAGGTACCCTAATATAGTAATATACAAAACCAGCCTCATTTAAAAAAACAAAAACAAAACATGGACTTCGCTGAATTATCACCATTTATTATAGGTTCCTAATACCAGTAATACCAAGGTGGATTGATATCAATCTACCTTGACTAATTCTAGTACTATAATATTACAATAATTAACGATAAATTATGTGTTAGGTATATATTTATATGTATTTAGGTATTAGGTATACCTAAATGGCTAAATGGTTTTTATATATTATTTTAATCTAACAAAATACTACTTATATAATGTAGCCATTCTTATCACTTATTTTACATATACCGGCATACATTACATAGGTGATATTGGTAAATATTTTTTTTAAAACGGTTTTTTTTCTTTAGCACAATCACACAATTTGTATGTATTAGCATTGAGTTTATATAATATTATATATACTTAATGATATAATAGATGTACAATTAATAATAGGTATATAGTATAGGTAGCTAACCCTGCAGATAAAAATTGCAAATTTGAATATAATAACAATGATCAGGAAGAAGAAAAAAGTAAATAGGTAGTCAAGCAAATAGAATAGCAGAAAAATGAAAATATACTAAGTCGACTGCCTGCACAGACATTCACGTTATCGCAATCGCACACTATCGTATTGCAATTTCCACACATACAATATTGTAGGAATATTCTTCATACGTATGTTATATATTATTACCTGTCATTATATTAGTCTATTGAGATTCGTTTAACACAGGTATATAGGGTATTTGAATGTGGTCACTACACATGCACCTATATAACAACCCCCCCCCCGCAGCACACTCGCCTATATATTATGAGCCTGCAGCCGGTCTTATATCTGATTGATGAGCTAACTGAGACATTCATTGGCCACGGCCGAAGATGTATATTTTATTTTTTATTCGTATAATGTATTATTTATTCGATCCACATGCATAAATAATAGTGTATTATAATAATAACGATAATGATATATATTATACAAAGTCGTCCGACACCGGCGAGAACCGCGCGCGATGTAATCGGTCAAATGACGCGACTATGAAACGGCGTTAACCCCACACAACAATAATATTATACGAATATATAGATACGACCTATGGTATGTAATTTGTCTGCCGACGTTTATATTGTGCGTATGTATTATATACATTACGATAATGCGCTATTCGTGAAATCCCCCCCCCCCCATACTGCACCCCTATAGAGAGTATATAATATAATATGTACACACTCGCGCAGACATACGTATTATATCGGTCGAGACGTTGACCATCATTAAACTTAAGACGGTATTATAATATTATAATGTTATGTGTGCGGCGTTTGTAATTATTATGATTTTTTTTGTACGTCTCCGAAAAAATGCACGGCTCAACGAGGTATACACCCAACCGGCTATGTGTTTATAGATAATATTTTAATGCGATGGACGCGGGGCTGCAAGTATATGGTTAAACGACGAACATATAATACATAATATTATTATAATATATAGATAGGCGTTTACCTATATAATATAATATGTACTGTGGCGCGACGCACCGGAGTCGCACCTCCTCCACAGCGGCTGGCCGGGGTACGACCGCGCGCGAGGAATCAGCTATCGCAACGAATGGTAATAACAGTGATTTTTCTGTTATTTGAATCGGTTCCACCTTCAATTTCCCGAATTAACATTACCATTACCTGTGATTATTGTTGTAAATATATATATATGAAATAAAAACATTTTAAAAAATACCCGCGGATGGATAGATATATAGACCCTACGCGTATAATATTATTATCATAAGTAAAAGGACGAAAACAGCTCTGCCCGCGGGACATCCGTCCGAATAGAATATAATATGTAAACGTGTGTATAGTTAAAATATTATCGCGACTTGGAGATATTTAAATGCCATGGATAATGCAACAGCCATCGTGTATACGTACATATATAATATTGTAATGGTATACCTACTTGTTGTAAGAACAACGACTAAAAAAAAAATAATGATAATAATAATAAAAAAATATATAGATAGGTCGTCGATATGGGAATCAAAATTGATATCTTTTCCCTTTACCACACATTTATTACTGTTATTTTCGAATGTTTTTTTTCCTTTTCTTATTTTTAATGTCAGGTTACACGCGGCAGAGATAAAGTTCTCTGATCATTTTATTGGCGTCAGACGTTCGTTTTTGTGTGTAATAACTGGTCAATTTCATTTTTTATTTAACAGCCTTCCCCGACCGGGGTTCCTGGGAAAATGTATTTGTGTTCTCGTTAATTTTTTTTCTTATAGTTTTGACATTCATGTACTATATTTTGTACGTTTTATGTTTCCGACAATTCTGTATAGATATAATTGTACAAGTTACATTATTAAATTGGAAAAAATGATACAATTGTCTTAGGTAGTCTTTGTATCGTGCCATATTGTGACTATATATAGTGGTTAAGCTTAGAAACAGGCTTTAGGGAGTAGAATAACAATACAATTATTTTTGTGTGTCACTCTATAATAGAAAACTTTTGTTTTTGGTTAAGTAAATAAATAAAAATATAAGAAAATATTAATATTTACATAAATATTTCAAATTATCTATTTAGATTACAGACACAAACGTTTGTTTATTGTTAAGAAGTTAAAACACAGTTTACAGCATTTTATAAATTAAGTAATAAGCCGTATCAGTGTGATTTATGACAGTACCAATATATATCATATAGTTTGTAGGAATGAGCCATGTACGTAGATACTCAGATTATTCTCTTACAATTATTTCAAAATACAATCATTTCGAAATTAATTTAATAGCCAATAATGGTGTATTACGATTTTCAATATATCTAAAATCGTATAGAAATATACCCCAACAAATTCCCACGATAAATTATTTACCATCAATGAAAAATTCTAAATGCGTTTTGGACCCTATAATTTTGGTAGGGATGTTTCTAGGTCAATGCGGTCACTATTCTTATTTCTCAAGCGTCGTAATTTAATTTTCCTGTATAAGGTAAGACTTACAAAGCATGGTGAGAAATTAAATGTAAGTCTTATTGTCCTAATGCATTTAAAAATTTCAAAAATCCAATTCTGTGATGTTATTTTTCTTCAAAAGTACACTTTATGTCTTCATCATGGGAATAATAATAGCTATACTAATAATACAGGCGAATGTGTTTATTTAAAATATTTATTGAAATAGATGATATATTTTCCGATGTTAAAATTTTTTTGTAGGCACTTAAATGTAAATCTTAAAATTGTACAGACTTAAGTGATTTTTTGACAGCATTTTTTATCAAAACTAAAGTTTAGTTAATATTTGGATATCAATGCTTGTAATACAAATTACTAAATAGGGGGCTAACTGGATAAGGTATACCTATCTCAATTCCCACAATCCCTGTGTAGTAATTTTCTACCGACTACTATATAAGTTATGGGATGAATTTAAGTGCAGTTGAAATTATTTTAATTTTGTCTCTTAATAAATGTGTGTGTATGTTTTTTTTAAAATATAGTATAAGTCCCATTTGCGCATTAATGAGTGCCGTACTTTAAATGAATCAATCCGTATAAGACGAAATCACAACACGCTTAAAATTGTAGGTAGGTATCTATAGGCACCTATTTAATATTCTGAGATAAAATAATTTGGAAATGAAAATATTACTCCATAATTTACACCTGCTGGCTGCTGCAACAGTAACTACTGTCAAGTAACAGTCCTACCATAGGCGTGCGCACGGGGGCGGCAGAGGCAGCATATGCTGCCCCTGGACTTTATTTGGGGCTACCGGGGCCGGCAAATATTAAATAATGGGCCTCGGTAAAATTATATTTCCACAAATGATTTTTTTTTTTTTTTTGTCAAGTATAGATATGAANAGTCCTACTTCCTATATCGGCGATTGGCGGGTAATATATATAGGTTCACAGACATTATATATATGTGCATATACATAATCCATATAATATATAGGTGCAAAACTACAAACGTTATAGTAATGACGATTTGATACCGGCGACACCGCCGATTGTCAGAATAATAATACGATAATGTATAATATTATAATATGGAACGGCCCCGTGTGCCGTCAAAAATCGCCAAAGACCTCTGCAAAGGATAAAATAATATTAAAATATGTTCCATGCAAAATACATAGGCAGGTATTTTTAGTTCAAAAGTGACCCCAATTCGAATCGCCTTTTACGCGTAATAAAACACGCGGTCAATTCTCTATACGTACCGGCTATTGGCTATTGTCGTAATAATAATAATAAAAATATAATATAATAATGCCTCGTAAGCGTTTCAATAAAGACATATCGTTCGCAGGCAATCGCAGCGGCTTCTTTGTGTGGCACATAAGGCCGCCGATATTCTCAGTGCAACAATATTATCATTGTCACATATTATTATAAAATGTAAAGAATATCGGTGGTAAAGAAAACGGTATAAAGGGGTTGTTGCGCAGGTTTTCGTACACTCCGTCGCACACAGTCGCTAGAATGATCGCATCTATATACGTTTTAATATGTATATTGTATACATATTTTATTGTTATTGTTATTATAATATAAATCTATGCAAAAACTGGCACGTTGCGCACTTATACCTATACATGTTTTACTGCAATCGTACATTAATTTGTACACAATACATTACCTATGTAATGAGGGACTGAAATCATTTCTTTTGCATATTTTTTTAAGTCTATGTAGTCAGATGGTGGTTCAAAATCTTTTCAAATCATGAAACAGGTTAATTAGTTGCAACATTTTTTTTTTTTTTTTTGAAAATATTTCAAGATTTAAAGAATATTTCGTATAATTAAGAATATTAGAGAATATAGCGATTCATTTTTATAGATATTCGTTATTTTTTGTTGCAATGGCGTAAATAATATAAATTATATGTCCGATAATAATGATACACTGATATCATATTGATAAATTATATACGTATTATATAAGTACCATCGTATATACGATAATTATACCCTAAATAGTCGTGCAATGTAATAATCTGTAGTAGATAAGTGACTTATCTAAGATAAGAATGCTTGACAAAAAGAGAATTACTACACTTCAAAAATACCTAGCTCCAAGCGTTCAATTTTTACTACAGGTATGGTACAACAGTATATAGTGTCGCGTGCCGTGTACTGTTGACATAGGTACAGATTATAGTTTTACTTCATTAGTTGCTCAAATAAATATAGTTGTCAACTGTTATAAACTGTTTTCAACAATTTTCTTAATTAAAAATACCCCAAATCAATTTTTTTTAATATGTATTATTTTTTATTATGTACCTATTTGCATCAGTATTTTGTATTGTGTGCTCAAATTATTTAGCATATAAAAGAATATTTTTAGTTAAAGAGAATACATTGATAAAAAAAAGCATATTTTTGGAATATTTTATCATGATTTGTAAATAATATTGGAAGAATATTTTCAACTATTTAAAGAGAATATTAGCATCTTAATTTAGCTATTTTAAAAGAATATAATTCCGGCCCTTAATTATAAATTATAAGGTGTGACCAATTATTAATCTATTGATTATGGTTTGACGTCTGCGAGTGAGTGATACGTCTTCAACGACATATATTTATGCATGAATCACAAATATTTTTTCGGAAACTTAACTTATTTTTATAGTTGCATGTAAATAGGTAGGTATAGGTATACAATCTTACGTTTTAAAACATTTCATTTGACACTCCAGCATTAACACGCTATTCGGAGTTTTTGTCAGACAATATAATATTATATTACGTTTAATATTTATTGACAAACTATAATGACTAACAAGCAACAATATTGAATTTATGATATCTATTATAAGTTATAAATTGAATAAAATTAGAATTTTTCGAAAAGTTGTTAACTTGAAATCTTCCACACTCTAGGTCGAAGATTGCATAATTTATATTGCTCCTAGAGGTGACCGACAGACAAATGTACAAAATCTGATCAGAATATGAAATATATAAAGGTCTGTACTCTATAATATTGAAGATCTAACCGTTTTGGGTGCACTAAAATATAAAATAAAAGGTACCTACAATATTAATATTATGTATAGGTAAGCACTATATCCACGGTCCTCTCACAGAGTGCCCAACGGACAACAAGTAGGTATTATAAGACGTATGTAGGTACCTACCTTCAAAATATAATAAGCACACCTGAATTATTCGATTTGTTGGCATGCTGGGTATATAAGTATATTTCATCAAATACTGGTCTCTACTCTCTACATATGGTACGTTTATATAGTATACGAAAAGTCAGGTCGTCTCGGAGATGTCTGCGGTTCGCTATAACGCCCGTAATCGTATAATTTATTAAGTATACCTACAGACTATATATTATATACGTATATAGAAACACCATATCGATCGTTCTGTACATTATAGCAATGGATATAAATTATATCGGTCGAACCGTTGACAGATCCGGTCCAGGGTGCTCCGGCAAAAACGTTTGGTGTGTGTCATTGTGCGATGCCGCAGCCGTCCGTTGAAAGGGACCGCCGAAGAATAAAGTGAGTTTCTCACACAGCGCCGCCGCCGCCGCCGCCGCCGCCGTGGTAAGGAGACTGTATATATATTATGTATATATATATAGAGAGAGAGAGAAAATAAAAGCCTCTATCATAGTGGTGTACACGTTATATATATGGTTACGGTAGCCTTTTATTGTCTGCAGTTCGAATATCGTTCCCCCTCGTCGTATATAAACTATATATATATATATATATGTATGTATGTATGTATATATTAGTAATATACATGAGCGCATATGTGCAGGGTATATAATAATGTATGAAAAGGCGCACATTATATATATTATTATATTTCGCGTATATTTAGCCCAACAAGTGCAAATCTCCACGCCGTGTCTGTTCGGCCAATTTGTTCGATTTATATCGCATATTCGTTTATATATATTATATACCTAATTCATATTGTATTTGTGTACGTAATGTATATAGGTGTACACGAAAACTCAACAATAAAGCAGCACAATATATTATACACGTATGTATATACTCGATGATATTTTAGTATTTTACTCGACGTTTATTTTACAAGGCGTGCATATCGTAAATCATATAATACATTATCTGCGGCCGAGTTCTTCTTTTACAGAACGACTACAGAAGTATTTCTAATTTTTTTTTTCACCTCTCGAACGCACATTGTCTTACCGTATTCGTGTCCTGTGGCGTGCAACAGTGTTAACACATTGTTAGTGGACCGTGTATTTTCTCACTGTTAAAGTCCTGAATTAAGACGTATATGGTATATATCATACGAACAGAGCAAATATGAATTTATTTCTGTGCAATCATTATATTTTTTTTTTTTTTTTATCACCGTGCAATGATATAGTTATATAGGTATCTATTGTATACACATACCGCCCAATTGAAAATATGTAATTGTTTATTATCCATCCCTAATGCACATGGACAAAAATATCCATCAGATTTTTTTCTGGTAATTAATTAATTTACGGTCCAAGAAGTTCTACATCCATATTATTTGATATAGGCACTGGAACGCTTTGATACATAATAGAGAATTCATTAACTATAGCCGACTTTAAGTATAATTATATGTATATGCCATATCCTTAATAATAATTTTTACTGAACACATTTAATTTGTATTTTATTTATAATGGTAGGTAGGTATCTATATAAGAATAATTAACTAGTTATTTTCACGATGAAAAATTATTATATCAACATGCATAATAAGTGCTTTATACCAATACATTTTTAAACTATATATGTAATTATATACATTATTAATTATTATTAATTGTATAAATATAGGTACCTGTATACTATGCAATTTAAAATATACCTACCAAAATTATTTCTTAATTATACTTTTGTATTAAATATTCTGGCTTAGGTATAATGTTTTTACCTAATTAACAAATATTTATTTCATAAGGTACAATGGAAATAATTATCATCTTCGTAAAATTGAGTATAACAATGAAAGTGGATTTGTTTTGCATTATTTTTTTAAGACGTATGATATAAATGACCTATGCTATGCCTATTATAAATTTGCAATTTTTAATTTCGTGAAATGATATTATGGTTAACACTGGCTTAATAATACATCGAGTCTTAAAGATTTATGTTTGTACGATTGTATATTTAACTTAGATATAGTTAAATAACTACACAACTTATTTCTATGATGTATCCTATTCTATAAAAATGGTTATTAGTTTTGCAAATTAACGCGTGAAAGCAAAATTTGGTACATCCAAGAAATTAAAGAAAGTATTTTTTTTCCAGAATAAGTCGGTGTTTGTATAGCGTTTATGCGGCACAGCAGCAAAACCTTGGATATCGTGCCGAAATGATACCTATACAACAATCTTAACGTCATCTCGGGCAGCACCCTGGGCGGTCACAAATTAGTTATGGCCTATTACAATACTCGGAGACCAACCGCATTGAATGTATATGTATATAAAACTAATATACGAGCATAATATACTCACATATAATGGTAGCGATGAAGACAATTTTTTTTTTCATAGTTGGCTATATACCTCCTTAAAATATATATCATATACATATATACTTTATATATATGTTTATATATATATATATATTATATACACAATGGGTGTCATTGGACGGCGGGTGCAATCGAGGTATCCGTGGTAGGTATTTTATAAATAAGAAGTAGTCTTTTAGCAGACTTCTGTAAATTTCATAATCAAAAATATTACAATACGCAATAAATAATAATAACATAAAAGGAAATAAACAAAGGTCTTAACGGGGCTAAGATTTTATGGGACTAAAAATGTCTATATGAAATACACGCACACAGTAAATTAAATTTAATGCATATTATTTATAAAAAAAATAGCATTCAAAATCTAAAATGTAATTTAAATAATTATGCAAAAATATGTAGGTTATGTAAAATTTTATTTTTAAAACCATTGATGAATATAACAAATATATAGGTGACTATAATGAGTAATGAATGTTCTATTTTTGTCTGACTTCTATGATTATTTGCAAGTGACTTAAACCCAAGCCTATTGCTAATAAATATAGTAATGAGAATTATTATTATTATTTTTTGAATCAAGAACCTAGGTAGGAATTACTTTAGCACTACTTCGACCACACTAGTATATAAAAGATATTATGATGGACAGTAATACAGTATGATGTGCAGTAGTAATATCTTACAACAATAATTGTTGACTTTATAGTTTATATACGAATTTTATATACGTAATTGTATTATATTTATAGTCAAATTATCTCAACCAACTGAAAATTGAGAGGGCAAATAATAGGTACACTATGTGTCTATGTGTACTATATACTATGTGTGTACATATTATGTACCGTACATATATTTATTGAGTATAATCTTAATATTTAATACGAACATATTATTATTAAGTGCGGTAAAAAAATTAATCACCAATGTGCAAACGAATGTCAAAATGTATGATACCTAGTCGATAGCTATATAAGTAAGGTAGGTACATCAAAAGGAGAATGTAGTATATATTGTATATAAAAATAATTACCTCACCTTTCTGAAAATAATATTGATTTACATTAATTGTTTATGTATACCTGCAAATACTAGTTATAAGCTAATTAGGTACCTATACATTTTATAATTTTAATTATTTGTTTATTAACTGACAATTTAGAAATTCAGAATCCATACAAGTGAGTACAATAAGCAAATGTGATGGAACACTGCGCAATATGATGCAGTGGAAATAGAAAACATTGCTTTGGGGTTTCACATTATAAATGCTTGAACATGAGTGAATCTTAACTTATAAGTTATAAGTGTAGAATGAATACAGTAGAAACTCGTTAATCCGGACTAGACGGGACCGGGCTCTATCCAGATTATCGAAAATCCGGATTAAACGGAAATTTTTTTAACTTACTAATAATTAATCAATATAAACAAAAAATCCCTTATGTATTTATAAAAATTCAAAATGTATTGATTCACAATTTTACATTAAGTACACATTATTATTGTCATTATTACGATAATATCTTAATCGTGGATATTCCCGAATACATACATTATACATGAGTACTAAGTTACGACTTATAGATTGTCCAGATTATCATCCGGATGTTCGGATTAGCGATGACCGGATTAGTGAGACTCTACTGTAGACTGTAGTACCTAAGATGGAATATGAAATATGAAAATGTAGTAGAATAAATTAATCATATTATACCATTTAATATATTGTTATACAGAAATTATATGTTGTGAGTAATTTTATAAACAAAAGCCTACTATAATATGCACAGCCCATATAATACGAAGGTCGATGAGCACGACGAAGAACCGTATATGAACGTGTCGTATATATGTGTACAAGTTTAACAGTTGTACATAAGTATAATATACCCATACGATCGTTTATTAAAATTACAAGTATTCGAACATTTTCCAAATTATTGGGTTGTTTTAAGACTATAATAACATACAGTCTGCACTCTGCAGTGTCCATCATAATATTATATATAATGCTAAATTATATCGACATGGTGATTTAAACCGAAACATATATATAGAAATCCGTTCTAAATTTAAAACAGCTGTTTCCTTCGAATGTATATCGTCTTATGTATATATATATATATATATAAACATTTAATAGTATACAATATAATATAGGAGTTTATATTCAATGATTACATGTATTTAAAATAATAAGTTGCGTGTGTGTGTCTTTCTGTGTATGATAATATTACCTATATCGACGACTACGACGACGACGTTCGTTTCTGCTCCGTTGTATTTTTATTGTATTATAATATGTGTACGGCGAGACGACGAACACAATATTATTATGGTGTGTACTGTGTATCATATAAATATATTTGCTTTCAGACAGGGCGGGCGTCTGTAACGCTATATAGGTAGGTGTTTGTATGTGGCTATATATAATACGACCAACTAATACCCCTACTTATAAACTGTTTAGGAATAAATACTCGCCTTATATGTTGCACAAGTCTGATCCAACGTCTTGCAGCTTATTTGTCAATAATATGACTGCAGTGTTTTCGTAATCAGCTTGCGAAAAATACGAATAATGGTGAAAACTCGTGACCTGACACCGTCGACCAAAAATGTAAAGATTTATACGTAAAGTCTTCGCATATGAACCTGCATCGTGTCCTGGCTCGCGCTACACGTGCGCGGCAGGATGTATGCAAAAATTCGCTCCAGAAACTTTGTTTTTGTGGTGGGGAAGAGGGGCGTCAACAGGCAGGATAATAAGACGATTATATGTGACACTTGTGAGTTGTGATCAGCACCTTATATACTTGCACTTGGCGGTACATTCATTTCAAATCATCCCAGTACGAATTGTCCTCGGTCGAAAGAACATAGTATAGCATGGTATAAATAAGCTGTATGTATAATGAACATAGGTATATTTCGTTTTAAATTTTATACATTTTATGAAGTAGATGAAAATAGATTGACTACAAATGGGACTAAATGTGCCAACCACATCGGTATACCAATATTGATAAGGTCTTAGGATGTAATTTTTGTTTTAATCATAACTATTTTTTAATATGTACCACAGCTTAATCTCATAATATATACATTTATCGCGAGAGATTAATATTTTACGTTTTATGTACGGTAACACGGGGTTAGTTTGCACCTTAGTGGGTAAGATTGCACCTATTATAATATTTGTTTTGGTATTATCTGGTGTTACATTTTGTACGCATATTGTTCATCGTGGATTAGGTTATGTTTCTAGGAACAGTTGATTGATAACATTGCACCAGCGACGATATTTCATTTAAAACGAGCAATATTTAGTAGTGGTGTAAAGAAAACACAACTCCAAGGTAACTTTGCACCAACAATTTCACAATTTTTTAATAACGAAAAATAAAATAATTTAACTGAAATTGTATGTTTCTGAGGTACCCTGGAGTAACCAATAAAAGGTTCAAAGTTCTAACTCAAATACTTTTTTTTTAATACAGAAATAAACAAATAATATTCAAAATTTGGTGCAAAGTGACCTCATGTCACGGTGCCTAAGTTAAGTTTTGACCCATAGATGCCGATGGACATTAAAAAGATAGTCGTGGTTGGACTCCTGCAGTGAGATAGATCTGAAATACCGTCACTCCTCACAAACCATGTTGCACCCTCGATCCGCCTGTATAACAATATATTATTATGATAAGTAAAATAGTCAATATTCGACAATATTTACACGGTATGGTGGCATATAATACTGCATTATAGGGGAGGGGGGCGTCAAAATGTCAAGTTAGTAGAAGTAACGTAATTATACTGTGCTTACGGTCTCACAATAATATGTAATATCCTTTAGACTGGGAACGCGGAATGATGACGACCACATATATAGTTCTATAAAGGTATATGTGACGAATATTAAAGTACGAATATAAATATATATATATATATATATATATACTGCACACTGGAGCGCTGCGCAGTGTCGTGGCGCGGTACGTATCATTGTTTGCCGGGTGCGCACAAACAATAATATTACATATTATTATTATTGTCGCCGGGGAGGGCGAGCGTCGGAAATTTCGACGGAAAATAAAGCGCGGAAAACGAATGAAAGAAAAAAAAATCGCTCGCACACGCCCCACTCGCGGGTCGAATATTATATTATACGCGTAGGTCGTATATATTTTTCGCGACGTTCTGTTGTGTGCGATTTATCCTGCAGCACTCCTTGCTATCCTGGCACCTTATGCTGCAGAGTCGTATATACTATATATATATATATATGTACACATTATACGGTGCTGCAACCGCGACCTACACGTATATATATATATACGTATGATTGATACGACCGGTGTATACACACGCGGCGTGCCCGTGGGGTCCGCGTGCGCTCTTTTCGTCCCGCAGAAAAATATGGACGAAACAAAACAAAACAAAAAAAAATCCCTTTAATCACATTATATGCGGGGGGGACGCGGTGTGTATATGCCTATGCGTAATATATGAATACACGGCGACAACCTATTATGCGTACTTACGTGTATAATGTACGATAATATAATATAATGTGCGCGTGCGTGTGCACGTCGCCTCCGCGCGGCGTTTGTGTATATAGGAAAATAATGGAGGGTTCCGCACCGGTTCACGGGGAACGGCCCCTGTCCGCCCCTGGGGGACGGTGCGGACTCCTCCCCCCGGAGATTTACATATATAACGATATATGTGCGCACGTACACACCGCACACACCTCAGACCGCGTCGCACCGGGCCTCCCCTCTTTTTGCGCGCCGATAATGATAATATACGTACGTGGACGATGACCGGGCTCGCGGTCGTATATTATATTATGTAATATTATGCGGTGTGTGCTGTGCGTGTAAATAATGCCCTGTCGCGGTGAGTATAACAAAATATCGTGTACGACAGGCTTGTTTATTTGTCGTGCGATGTCGCGCGTTCGTGCGCGGGGCGACAAGTCGGGGGCCGACGACGTCGCGCGGGAAGACGACGACGGCCGCGACGACCGGCTGGTGCGGAGGACGACCGACGACGAGCTCCGACCGTCCCCCGCGATTTTGGAGATTCGATATTCGCGACGTCGCAGCGTCGTCCGCGGTCGTATTGCGTTGAATCGCTCGGTCGTCGTCGATGTCCGATGACGAACACGTTGAACACACGCCGTTATCTGTGCGCAGGTCGTGGTGTTGCATATTATAATGCGTAACCATCGAATATATCCGCGTCTGTATAGGTGACATTTGGTGGGGGGGGGGTTGCACGGGGGTGCACGCATTACCGACCCCGGTGTAATATTCGAGGAGGCGAAACGATACTTTTGTCCGGGCCGACGCCAGCGAACTGCGCGGGGTGTGATGATGTGGCAAGAGAAAAATAATATGCCGTACCTATAAAATATTCCATTCCGATGTAATTTGTTGTCGTTTTACTTCTGCACCCCCCCCCCTAGTATGTATGCGTACCTATATGCTTGCATCTCAAACGTGATTCCCGTTGATCGTGCTATTATATATACAGGTATATGGTACCTGCAACCCACTGTACATATTATGTGAAACGTCATCCGACCAATGTCCGCGAACTCTAAAATGTTTACACACCTATGCAGCGACTACCCAGTTTTTTAAATTATTTCAGAAGTGAAGCCATCTCGCTTCACACGATATATGAGCGATATGGCCGCCACCGCGTCCGGCAATCCGAAGAAGCGATGTAACGTATATATATATAATATATATGTATATTTACAGGACAGGTACACTGATATATTGTCCCCGAGTTTTTATACTTCATGTTCGAGGTTTCAACGTATCCTATATATTGTTTTCAATTTCTTAACTGCATTCTTTAGAGATTATCGATTAACCAATAGGCGTGTGTACAGTCATCGAAATGTATAATACGTAATAATAATGTTCATTGAATATGTCTTATTATTCACATGCGATTCAGTTTTAGCGTAATTATCATGTTGCACAGTGGATTAAACCATTCCAAAATTATCTTACAGATTGATAGAAACAAAATACATCATTGTATTTTCTTTAACAATGGTTATTCATTTTTCATATGGTTAATTATGCGTAAGAGAATGCCTTATTATTATACTTGTTTACAGCTGGTATAGTCATATATAAGCGCATGTATAGTTGCTACCTACTACAAACATTTCAAGATCTTATTTCGTAACAACATTCTGTGGGCATACACACATTGTTCTGGTATATAATATAAAAGTACATTGGCGTATATAATGTGCATATGTTGCTTCACTTTTAATATATTTGTTTATTATTACATGTCTGTGCTACATAATATAATATAATTAGGTGTAATACCTATACCTACAATATGTGAATACCGGCGTACTGTATAGCGTACATATTATATTCATATTATTATGTTCACATCTCAAAATATTTATCAATCAAAAACGTGTGCTGTATCAACCACAGCTTGTGCAAGTCGTAAAAACGAATCGATAAAACAAGACCGATCTATATTGTTTTTGTTCAACCGAGAATGGCTGTATAATATTGTACGTATTATATTATTCGCCTTGTCCAGGCGATTAGCCAAGCATGCTCGGCTCTTTGTAAAAAACGTTTTACAGTGAAAAACGCTGTTTCTCGTCTGAAAAACAAGAGTTTGCACAAAAAAATCATAGTTGTCGAAAATACGGCGCCCTTATGTGTGTACCATAATGTAATCAAAAAAAGTCAACATTTTAATAAATTGACTCTTATTCAAAAGAAAAAAAACGGGGGTGAGTATGATATTATATGCTTGCTGAATCACACGCTGCAGAGTTTGCTGACGGCTATAAATAATATATTGCCGATACTTTTATAATATCTGTGAAAACTAATTTTTGTATTATTATGCATAATATTATACTCTGCAGGTGCTTGAAAATTGACCTACATAGCTGACTTTTATAACAATGAAAAATTATGTCTGTTACAAAATCAAATATAATATGGGCACTATGAAAGTTACTCGAACTTTGGACCGATAGTGTTTACGTATATAGGGCAACGGTATATATATATATACAATATACATACATATATGTGTATATACATTATATTTACGTCGTATAACAGTTTCATGTAGATCCACGCGCGTATATACTCTGAAGGGAGACGTGTGTCTTTAAATGTACGCCCGTTTCCGCCCTTTTTCGGTGTAACAATATCGCGGGGGCTGAACCGAAATTGTGTTACATAATAGTCGGTACGCACAACCGTGTGCCGGTTGTACGGTCAGAATTCAACAAAAAAAAAAAAATAATAATAATAATAATAATAATGCATTTTTTTCCGCATAATGTCATTCATTGACGACTTCGTTACATCGTGTTTCAATTTGCCACCGGGCATTTCCGGCCTTTACAACAACAGGAAAAAAAAAATAGCATCTCGACGTGTGTTTGTGGGCATCGCCGCTATTATTTTGGACGACAGACTAAATTACTGGCGGGGGCTGGCCGTATATTACGGTGTATGTGCGCATTTGGTCCACACGACGGAGCTGGTTCGACAGTAATAGGCTTTTTTTTATGAATACAAATGTTGATAATAATAATAATCATAATAATCATAATAAAAAAAAAAAAAACCGAGCGCATGATAATTATATGCTTCTGAAAATCACAGTGACACGTACACGTGCTCAAAAATATGAACATAAAAGACGATTTGTTACAGAACAGTATACACGTTTGGCTTTTATTACAATCGACATCATATTTACGACCATATAATATACGACTTCGGTAGGTTTCATATGTATATTGTTGCGATGATTTCGGTGCATTCGGAGCTTATTTGACTTGTTTAGCTAACTCAGCCTAGGTATATACGAGTAAAACGAGTAAAACGAGTAAAAATGAAAAACTCACTCCCCGAGTCTTATTAAAATTTCATGCCTTTATACGAAGGCTGCAACCCGAAGTATCGTGTCAAGACACGTATGTTTGTGTAATTAATATTAATTATTAGTTTGTTTTTCTTTTTTTATTGATCGATTCGCTTCGACTACAATGGATATTATAGCGTAGTGGGTTTACATTTGTTTTTTATTCACAAATTGTTCTCCTAAACATAATGTTTTATACCTATTATTGTAATCGCTGCATAATAATATTTATTGAAGCGTGTTGCAAGAAAAGTGTTTTCAACTGTTAATAATGCTGTTACTGACCAAACAAATATTAGTTGGAAAGTTTAAGATCTTGTAGGTGCATATCGTACATAATATTTATAAAATACCTATATATATTTATGTATGCAAAATATTTAAAAAAAAATGAGTATCGCGATTCTACTGTTATTAATTATTATAAATAAATCCTATAGATACTTGTCTTTGAAATACCGCAATACACGGGCATGGAGTATCGCGATACTACAGATACTCAATATAGATTTTTCAATAACTGGATCTGAATACTAATTGCTAGTTTCTTTACCAGATACCAGCTAAATAAAAGAAAAAATTGAAAACTTTAATCATTTCGAAATGTATTTTTTTTAGTACCTACTCCCTACAAATAACTATCGATGTGTTTTTTATAAACAGCCCAAATAAAATAAAGTTCATTATCGGAATTTAATCATTCTGTAATAAATACTATTATAAAATCTAAATCCCTGTAATATTTAAAAAATATTTTTGATAAAAAAAATAATAATTAAATAAAAGACGAATAACAGTTTCTTAGTAAAATTTATTGAAAAATTACTATTTATGCAGTCAATAATATACAACTATACGAGGTAGAACATTCATTAAAACAAAATCCTTTACACAAATTAATAGTGTTGGCACCTTTTATGTTTCAGTAAATATAATTACCATGGCAGCTAAAAAATAAAAAATGATACAAATTACGGGTATGAGTTAAAAGTTAATTGGTATAAAGC
Organism: Myzus persicae; assembly: GCF_001856785.1. Classification (NCBI taxonomy): domain Eukaryota; kingdom Metazoa; phylum Arthropoda; class Insecta; order Hemiptera; family Aphididae; genus Myzus; species Myzus persicae. The sequence continues at coordinate 1,562,705 of NW_019104377.1, forward strand.
TATATATGCACATTATAACTTTAATTTCTACTTACTATCCATGGATAGTTAGGTAATGGTTAACTTTAACCAATGATCTTTATATTTTTAAAGGTGAATAATACAATAAAAGGGAGTTACACAATACATATATACATAATTTCTAATTATTATACATATTACCTTCCCATTTAATAGAAAAATCCTTAAAAAATAAAACGAAGTTTAGTCCAAACAGTATTTTTTTTATTGTTTCGAGTATGGACTACAAAAATTATATTAAAAAATACTCAACACATCTAGATTAAATATCAATCGCGATACGAGATGTTTCATTCTCTTCAGAAGAGCAATATTGATACAATTTTATTTTAAATACACGTAGGTACGTATAATGAGAAATGCCAAAAAGGGCGAGTTATCAACTATAGTGTTATAATATTATGGCTTCATTTTTTTCTTATTGTAGGTAATAGAGAAGATTTCAGACACACGATGAGTATCTGGGTGAAGATTTCAACATTTCAAAAATAACCACTCTATACATATGTTGTAGTAGGTAATGCATAATATACATGTAATATGTAATATTATATGTGTCTCCGAGTTCTGCCCTTCCCCGTGTAATATCGGTCATGATAAATTCGCGTGTACCTTAGTATTATAGGTATACCACTACAACAGCCGATATATAGGAATACCTAAATATTATAATATACCTATAATGCTACGTTGACGTGAATAAATAAAAATTTAAAATGTCCCTAAAATGTAGGTATAATAGGTATATATTATAATTTTATGCTGGTATTTTTTTTTTTTTGTTTTACAAATTCATACACACGCTATGTATTTACTACCTATACCTACTTCAGTCAGTATAGTGTAATATATTCCACAAAATAAAAAAAAGGGTCAAAGAATATGTTTCTTATAAATTATATTCGTGTTGTTATAACAGCAATATGAAACTATTCTCACAATTATAATGCATAAATAATACTATAGTTACTGTACCTATCATATTATACCTATAAATTATGTAGTTGTTCATGCTTAAAATAACTGTACAACAATCATTTTTCTATTGTTCGTCATATTCTATTTTATATATACATACAAATTCTTGTAGCTAAATATTAACTTAACATTTTTGCTTCGTCTAATAGTTTCATTTTCTTAAAAATATTTTACGTTACACGTACCTACATATCTACTTATTTAAAAAAATAAACAAACTACATTTATTAAATACATATTTTTTTAGCTATGCATTTTGGACTTAAGTTGAGCTTACAGTTTCAACTAATATTGTATCAGAATATGCAAATCATCGGTCATAATTTTGAAATATTTTGACAAAATACTTTTAAATATAGATGCCCAAATAACGTCACACTTTAATAGTGTTGAAAATGTATTCATTAAAAATGTATGATATTTTAATAATAAGTAATAATAAACTATACACATAATATTATACATAGGAGGCAACACAAATAATTTAGACTTTTTTAAAATTTAAATAGTGTTATACTTATACATGATAAATATTAATTTTTACGAAGACTTAAAATTTGATAAATGTATAGTATAAAGTGTCGTTGAATAATTTTATGTATTATGTATTTCGCTGTTGTTTTGAATAAATATTAAATTATTAGCGTGTATTAAATATTTAAAAATATATTACATTATACTGTTACTTGCGTAGGTATTATTTTTAATGGTATACGTATAATATTATTATAAGTGGTGTTTTACCACAGAATTAAAATTAAAATTCAAGCTTTTAAAATATGCAGCTAACACGTTTTAAAAATAATATTAACAGGTCTCGGTGTAAAAAGAAACTCAAAGGAAAATAACATGAAAATATTGGGTGTGGCAGAAACTGAATATTATATTTACTGTATAATTATTATTATTACAAATGGAACATTTTGTTATTTAGCCATTGCCGTAGTTTCATACATATTATTTTTTTTCTTTATTTTAATATCATACTATACTTACCTCATACCATGGAATTAAAATCAACGCCATTAAAGTTATTTTTTCGTTTCGCATTTTTACTGGCCATTTGGATTTTCCGGTCTCTCGTGGCGAAAGGTCAACTAATTTGAATGCGAATTTCCATGCAACTTAATCACGATTAGCCTGTGGAAACAAATTTTCGTCGAAGTCTTTTATATATATAATTTGCATGAGACTAAAAACCACTTATATACGATAGGGCGTGGCGAATAAAAAAAAACTCTACGCATATTATGTTTAATATTACTTAATATATACAACTAATTTCAAAATGAATTTCATGTAAATTTTAAACATTATTCTACGTACAGCATATTATAGCTTCAAGCGAATATATCAAGATAAATATATTTTTTTATTTGAAGTGTTTGTACTAATATATGATGTTATTTTAAATTCTTCAACTGATTGAATAAATCTCTGGTTATTTTTCATATAAAGAAATTATTTCACCCCAAGTCATAATTTAAATAAATTACCTATGCACTTAAAAATAAAAACCTATACTAGTAAGGTCATATATAAGATTTTAAAGATATTTAAGGTTTACCTTACCTTGATGGTACGCATTGTATGTAGAAATTAATATCAACAAGAACTCTGTATAGCTTTATATAAGTAATATAATTAAATCTTCAACTTTAAAAAACACTATAGAACAGGTAACCAATTTTCTGTTATGAAACGTCCATTCTTATAAACTTAGACAAGTTAAACTTTACAGACATGGCAAAGTTTATTAAAACATACATATAGGTAAATAATTATTGGTATTCGACAAATAAGTAATAACTTCACAGAATCATTTGTAATCATTTATACATGTAAAATACAATATATTATGTAACATTTAAGGGATGAATCAAATAATATTTTTTAACTACGAGCAAAGCAATCACGTTTACCTATAGTTTATTAATTTATAATATTGATTGCATCTTATTTATTATTAATGTAAATTTTCCCGATAAATTAACTATCATTTAATAATGACTATATTATGCAATTAAATTAGAGATGTTTTTTCATCTGGTTTATTTTTATATACCTACCTACTTGTTAGTTTATTGAATTGAGAGTCCTTAATAATAAATTGAGTTTATGACGTCGCAAAATTTATAAAATACCCGATTTCGTGTTATTTTCGTTTAAAAAAAAATGCGGAAAAATATAATAAACACTATTTGATCGTGTGCATTTATTGTATAGTGTGTTATATGTATGGTATAAAACCTAAATTCAAATAATATAATAAACCAGCTACAACTACATGTTCCAACCACGTCTTTCCAATACTTTTTATTCATATAAAACGGCGGCACACTTCCGGTTTAAGTATGTGTACGTTTTTTCTTTAAAAATGTTCTATTTAATCAACGGTTTTCAGGCATTAAGCCTTTAAAAACCGTATGTAATAAGCCCCCTGCAGGCCCCGGGTTACACCCCTTTGGACGGCTTGTAAAATAAAAGGGTAACCGGAAACGCCAGTCCGAATTTTTCCTAAACGCCATTTTTCCAACGAGAAAGAAATATAAAAAAGAACGGTTAGAACCCAAACGGTGTAGTTTTACCCCAAGGGCGTGGCGATTTGATAAAAAAAAAAAAATTGTACTATTTCTCCATTATCATTAATATCATTGTATTACTGTATAATACAAGTATTATTGTGTTTATTATATATAATGTATGGGGAATCCGGTTCCCCCGGTACGAAAACGGAGAACCACATTATGCAATGGGGCAATAATAATAATAATAATAATAATATATAGTTGTGACAAACACGCAGCCATCTGGTCGGGGGAAGACGTAAAGATTTTTGTTTGCAGCAAGGTGACGAACGTTCGAGCCGAACAAACGTATATACTGCCGAATCATCAAAAAATGATAAGACGTTTGCAGTTTGTATTTCATTATTATCGCTGCAGGTAAAGGCGTGCCGCGCTTAAACCGCGTTCAAATTATATTATTGTCATCATTATTGTGTTTGTGTATGGAAGTTTGCAGGACACTATTCTGCGATTAGTATTGCGTTATAGATATTTGTACGCATACTGCTGCACCGGGACACACAAAAGTATATAGGTACCCATAATATTATATGCACATTGTTCCGAAAAATCAGAATGTAAATGGATTTAAATAAGGTATACTATGTATATACAGGTTTTCTCAGTTCTCACGAATGACCGTATAATAAGTTCGTTCATCTGAAATGCAGATATTTCAGCCGACTGATGAGTAAAGGAACGAATAACTATATATACATTTATATATGTCTCATTCATATCTAACTTTATTATATTATTATTGTTGTATAAAAATACGATTTGCTTTGTCACCTTTCCGTGTATCTATATAGGTAAACTCTGCGTTAAGGCATACATAAAACATTGGCGATGTTTTGCAGGGAAATTGTAGGCTGCAATTTTACTCACATAATACCGCCATTGTACGCCCTATATAGGCCCGATATAGGTCGCCGCACTATATACCGTCACATTATGTAGGAAAAAAATTAAATTATTAAAATAATGAAGTACGAGGCTATATATAGGTACCTAAAAAATATATAGGCTTACAAGACACGATGGTATCATATATTTTATACAACATCAGTTGAAGATATCTATACGAGATTAAATGGGTACGATTTTGTCGAACCGGAAGTTTGAGACGATAAAAAAATAAATAAAAATACTACAGCCCCTATACGTTTCCACGCTCACCCTTGGCGCGTGTCCCTTCTGACATGAAAATATATAGAAATAGAAAAATATTTTTTTTTTACTATACCTCTGTATCATATCTATACTCTCTACACTGTTCGATAGTTTTAGATAAAGAAGCATATCGTTCGTATCGTGTGTATTATATAACAAACACTATTCTATAAACACTATTTCATCGTGACATGTTTTTTGTCAACGAGTTGTGTAATATATAACGATCACTCAAACATAAACTACATAGAATATATATCAACGATATGGGGTTTATAATATGTTCACTTAAAAAATGGTAATTGGCTCGTAAAAAATTATTTTTAAAGTCATAAATAATAAGAATATAGTACAAAATAACACGCGTCATCGCCGAAAAATTAATGACTAGTAAAAACATGAAAGGGATTCTGAAACATACTTCATAACCGTATAATAGAACATTCATAACTACAATTATTTCTGTTGGTCTTAAACTAGGCGTTAAATTATGAACTTTAAATATATTACCCGACGCGTATATAAAATATTAAAATATATTCCCATAATATAATATAGTATACTTACAAATGATGTCAACTTAAAAACGAGTGTGTTGTAATTAAAAATATGAATTACATTTATTTTTTACTAACGAAAATCAGTTTATTTACAATATGCATACATAAAATACGATTACCAAACATTTTAATGTTTACTAAATGTCAACATTAGAGTGAATAAAGAGCCCATCGACACGAATTGATGTATTTAAGGAATAATTATATTTATAAAAGTAAATCAAATATTTGTGGGTTAGTATCGTGAAAATAATTAAAAGCGATGCTATAAAAAGTTCTATAATGATGTATATATATGTTTAAAAATAAAATTCACGCGAATCGTATTCTTGATATTAATTTACCAATTTCAATTTAAATGTATTTATTTAATTCCCCAAAGGGATAATGATTGATATTACCATCTCAATCCACAAATATATATAATATTACCTATTATTACTATTATTATTATACCATTGCTATGAAGTCAGGTACCTATACTGTTGACAAACTCAATGCTATTGAATATTATACATTTATAAATTGTATGCATGTCATAGGTATAATGATGCAGTGTTTAGGAATTTCGAAAGCGTCCTAGTTTTGACTCCAATAGTCAGCAACGTTTTCCAATAAATGAGTACGCAGCTGCTGTGAACTCGTGGGGTGCACCTATAATACTGATATCTGCATCAATTTATCAAGTTAACAATGTGCACGGTGGTGTAATATTGCATAGAATTTCAACAACACGTTAAGTACCTCGAACTTCACGATTCGTATGCCGTATAGGTATTCTACGTGTGTAATTATTGTCAATTAACTGCACTGCGCAGTTAAATAAAAACATTTTTTTTTTAAAATTGTTTCAATGATATACTTGTGCACTGAAATAAATTCTGAGATTAGTTTTTCCGGCATATTACGCCGTGTATATTTCCACGTAAACATGCACCTCTGCACATTATACGCTTTATAGGTCTGTAAAAAAATCATATTTCTATACACCCGACGCAGAATAAAAGTCAATAATACACGGCTTTAGAGAACGGAAAAACGCAGAGTGTTCAAAAGAAAAAATGAAAAATTACAACAAAGAAATCTGACATTATACCGTGAATTAATAATGAAGGTAGTGGATGTACGTGTATACATATATATAAATATGTATATTTAATAATATCATACACGCGCGCGGGCCCATGACAGAACTGGTCGCGTAGCCATCACGGAATACCTCGGACTCCTCCTATTATAATTATAATGTATAATCGGCGCAGACGTATAAATGTATAATATTATATCAAAAATAATATTATAATGTGCATATATAAAACCGAGCCGAGGAGGTACAGTGAAAACAACCGTGCATAATAATAACGTGGAGTTAATAAAAAATAAAAATAAAAAATGACGGCGTAAAAATATCAGAACGGTTTCGAATATATTTTATTACGTATAATGTATGTACGTATGTATGTTACACGTTTATTAAAAGGAAAAAAAATAACGATAAACAATATTATTTTCCACTCGAACACAATATTTCATTTCATACATAGTAGGTTATATTATACATCATCAAAAACGATAGCTATATATAGGTAGACTCGGGATGTTGATGACTTTTGCATTTATTTTACTTGGATTCTATATACAATGCTATATCTTAGCTAAAAATTCGTTCGTGCTCCCTCGATGCAGAATATTATTCTAATTTTCTAATACTCTTGTGTGTTTTTTTTTTTTTTTTTGGTCATCAACATCCTAACTCTAGTTATGGGTAATAATCGAGACGCTATATGTGTAGGTACTACGCACACATTCTCTTGATTGTCAGAGTTCAACTATAGTTGTATATTATATTATCATAATATATTATATGTGCTGCGGTCGTATAAGCACTGTGAAATCACATGTAAAAATTGTGTGACATAAATGCATAATATTATTTAGGTCGCCCCGACTTAACGTCAACTTGACCCGTACGTGTGTGGGCGTACACAGCTTGGCACGAGATGACGAATCTGAAATTTGCATTTGGGAAACGAAGTCGTCTCGAATGGCGCTTACTGATCGTCAAGTCTTAAACTATTATTACCAGCCGCGTTATTCTTCGTATACAGTCATACTAAAAGTCGTGCATACAACGAAGAGGTACCTCAATATTCATGATTTGAGAATTTTTTCGAGTCCATCAACTTTCCACAGTATTTCCTAAATAATAATAAACTACCTTCTTAATATGTCGGAGTACTGTTTCTAGAAGTATATAAATAATCAGTGATATTGTATAGCGTTATTAAAAGCGACGTATCCCGTGCCCTGCTGTTGTGTGCGACGTTTGATACTCCGGTAAAACCTAATCATAAACATTGTTGGACTTTTTATTAATTTGCGGGAAAAAAGTTTACCAACATTTTGTAATAATACTTATCGTGCTTGTCCTCATTATTGTTATTTTTTTTAACCATAAATATGCGTTCATATAATTTACCGTGTCATTCATCAATAAATTATTTAGCAATATATACTTTATGGGACATATTTTGTTTGTAGTAGATATATAGTTTTGTTTCTGTTCCGACCTGTCTATACTTACCTGAAGACAACACAAATTTAGTGACTTATCGTTCCAATCGACTATTACAGTTTATTATGCGTAATATAATATTATGTATGCCTACTCCCAAGCTATTATTAAAGAAAACAATCAAAATTTATAAAATACAAATTGTATATTTCACATGAAATATTTCAAGTTTTAAACAATTTAAACATACCTATTGCAATATTGGAAACATTCTAAGCGTTGCAACAGTGCCTACCTATATAGGTATATATGCTCAAGGTTTCGAAGCATAAAAAGATACAATAATCTTATATACAAGAGCATTTTAGAGGTCATATTTATCATGTTTAAAGTATGCTATAAACCTATAAAGGTAATTAGTGATCATACAATTATTAAACTTGGTACTTATATTACCATGTCGGGTCTGTATATATATATATGAGTACATAAGTATATAAACAGAGCAATTATAATTCCAGGGTTCTTAGATGGAATAATGACATTTCCGTTTGATATAAAAATAAAATTATACCGCACTTTAATATATGTGTAACGATGAGAAAAGAATACGCCGGTATCAGAAATTATGGATTGTTATTGTTATTATCATTGTCATTTTTTATTTCATCTACATCCGTGAATAAAACCCGTAACGTGGTTACTTTTTGGTAACGAAAATTACAACTCCATAATCTAGTATACGCTCGCCAATAAGCTTACACTTTTACGCTTCGGTATATTATCCTACGCGTTTATGTATTCCATATTTTGTAAAATTATACGTACATTATTGTTGCGAGACTTGCGAAAATAATGTTATTATGCACTTTATTAATATGCAGAACACGTATTCGCAATTACGGCCGCTATAATGTATATTGAATCGTGAGAGTTTTCGTCATCGAAACGAAATTGTCTAGGTATTGTACTCGGGTAATCGGGTTAATGTCATTAACTATACGTGTATTGTCTGCAGACATTTGAAACTGTACGACGCGGAGGACTGCAATTGGCAATTCCATATTGTTTTCTACAATGGACATATTATTCGGCACAACACGTTTTTTTAACAAACTGTAACTTATTGTTTGTCATATAATTTGAAATAAATGTATACATATCTAAATTTGAAGGTAGGTACCTATGTATATAAGACGTGTTACAGCGGTATTGTCTGCACCTTAATAATAATTTTTTACAAACGTGTTTGATGATCATAACGCAGGTGATAAAAATATGATATTAATACAAAATACGTTAAACTATATATTATATCAACCATTTCGTCTGCAATGGCATGTCTGTAATATTGATATATATTTTTTTTGTTTTCCTATTATTCTGAAACATCTGATAGTCGATTAGTTTTTTTTTTTTAATGTTATAATTGTAATTTATTTTACGACCATTTTTAAAATAATATTGTACTCGACCAATATATTTTGCCCATATCTGTTTAGCCATCTATAGTTTTGACAATGTGCGTATTGTGGGCATTTGCGAGTTCTGCATTAAAATTATTTATAGTTGCTTTTTTAATATTCATGTATTGAGCCAAAATTAATATTTTTATTGAACTCCCAACTTACATATAATGTCGACATATTTTCGTGTGCAGACATGCTGTTGATTAAAAATACACGTACAAATAATATATGCATTATCTACGACCTCAAAAAATGCATTAATATCCATCTATATTATTTACCATCAAAGACTTTCAATTATCTGAGGGCTATAGTCTAACCTAATTCCATGGATAATGTAACATGTTTTTTGTTTTTAATTTTTGATTCGACTCAAACACAAAATCTTATTATACCATGATTATATTCCGTGCTCACTGCGTACTTAAATTGAAAAAAACATAAATAAATTATTGTAGCCTATAGCCTATAGGTATGTAAGTGTAATTTATATGTAGGTGCAACAACACTGATTATCAACTATGAACCTTGAATACAGATTATTCCTGCGATTAAGTATATTATTTATTCCTAAATTATCAATATAATATAATAAGAAAATGAATGTTTCTTTATTTGTCCCCTACAGATTCGAAAACTACTGGACCATTTTCAATAAAAGTTATATATAAAGATTCCTTGAAACTCGGAGGGTGTTTATTGCTTTTTTCCAACTTCTATAGTTTGCTATTTATTTATTTATTAATTTATTTATTTTTATTAAATAAAGTCTTATTGACATATGTCATCTTAACTTAATGTTGAATAGATACATTATTTTTTTTAACGTTTTGAAAATGGATAACAATTAGTAATAATATTGGAAGATTATTAGTAAACAAAGAAACTATCAGCTACGTTTTAAGGTATTTACACATAGTTTGGTATAGGACGGTTCACGCATTAATTTATATAGTTTTAGCTCACAAAATCGAATTTTTTTTTGTTTGTTTAGATGATTTCCATTGGTTACAGATTATATTACTATTATAATTGGTATATCATTACTTATATGAACGCAAAAACACATTATGTACAGTAATAATTACTTTTATATAATGACATATTAATAATGCTTTTTGAATTCTGGACATATGTTTTATGCAAAACAAACTTATAAAGACGGATTCCAATCTTAACGATATAGCAGGAATGAATTAAGTCGGCTTTTAGGCATTGGTTAAATCTGTCCCCAGCGTCCCATGTTTGCATCAAAAAAATGTTTCCAGACTCAAGAAGAAGTGGAAAACCACGAGATTAGTCTTTGTACAGTTGGGTTTGTGTTATATATTTCAACTGAAGCAAAACGAAAAACGATAGAATGATAATAAGTTGTATGACGTAGAATAATTTTCGGGCGGAGTCGGGTAATACAGCTATACATAACAACACGATATTATGTCATGAAAAATATATCGCTATTTCGTGGGCACATACTATAATCAAAAATATTCATACGTCGTAATGCGCGTGCGTATACTCGGTACTGATCGTCGAAAATTATCGTAGAATATGCGTCCGACACTGAATATTATATATATATATATATTATTATCATACCTGTTTTACGATTTTTTTCTCCTATTCGCTTATTTATGCGTATTATTATTATTATTATTATTATTATTTATTCATCGGCCGGTGGCGCACGGGTTAGTGGCGCTGGAAGAGTGGCCGTAATATATATATACACACATGTATTGTACACTGTAGCTATACACAACACATTTTACATATATATATATCCGGTATACACGAACCGTTCCAGTAAACATATTAATATAAGCGTACACATATATATATATATATCCGAGCATACCGATATACACCTATACTTATATATATATATATATAACGAACTGGACGGTGCGGAACAAAAACAAAAGGGGAATGTGTATGTACACGCGTATACATATATATATATATATACTACTCGCAGTGACTGCGGCGGCGGACGTGTACATAATAATATAATACTATATTATACACATAGTGCGTGTATCATTAAACAGTAGGTGGACCTTGTGCCGTCCAATCCGCGGCCAAACGGACGGTCTGCATTTGTAATATACACGTAACATCGTATATACATAGTGTATATACCGTATGTACATATATTTATATATATATATAGGTACCTACCTACTTATACCGCAGTCGGTTCCCGCGACTCGCCCGCCGCTCACTAAATAGACGCCCGTCCACAGGTATATATTATAATTTATACCTCGATATACCCGTGTGTTTGTATGTGTGTGTGTGTGTGTGTGTGTGTGTGTGTGTGTGCGTGCGTGCGTGCGTGTGTGTCATAATCCACACGAGCTGTGTGGACGGGTCGTTTTTTATAACGCAAGCCCGATAAATGTACCATAGGTATATATATATGTATACACGACGAAATGTATTCGACGTATAATATATGTATTACGGACATGTATATATAATATATAAGGTTATATATAGGTATAAACGAACCGAGATAATTCCTGCACGACCGATTAATCGATTTCTCGTGTATTTTTTTTTTTTTTTAAGTATCGAATAGGTAACCATATATATATATATATATGCATATTACATACTATATGTATTATATTTTGGGTGGCGTATCGCTGCCATTGGCTACGACGACGGTCGGCGATACACTCGCCCGAAACGCCATCGTTCTGGAGGACTTTGTCGAGTCATCAACATTGGTGTACTGGTATATATCGGCGATTTTATTACGTTTCTCGGCGTAAAAATTACAGGTGTACAATGAAACGATTTATTTTACACATGCGTATAGACATGATATTTGGGGCACGTTTACAAGGACATCATAGGTGCCCATTTGATGTTATGTGTGTGCGTGTACAAAAGAAAAAAATTATACACCTGATAGTATTTTGCAAAAAAATAAACGGTTTTGACCACATATTAAAGTAGGCACTCGAATGCACATGCGCGATAACACGACGGAAACAAATCAAACTTTGAACGGAATAAACTGAATTTCGTCATGATATAAAAAATAAAATAAATAAATGTAAAAAATGCAAAATAATATATTGCATATTAAAGTACTCACGGTATTAAAAACAAATAAGTATACAATGATCGATTGTGATTTTAATATAATTAAAATAAAATTTAATTACTAAATTCTATGTATAAAATATATACACCGGCTATATGCCAATAGCTACATGAATAGTTATACAATAGTTATAAAGATAAATTAAATATTTAAGTTTTCACGGAAAAGTCAAACATTCAAACTTTGAAATTATGCTTTTTTTGTAGAATACATTTTGTAAATAATTTAAGGCAAAGATATTTACCTCGTTTGGACTTCCATAACAGTGAAAAAAATAATGTATACTTTACATTGGTATATAATATATATATATTGATTAAATTGTTGGGAAATGTCCAGAAGAATAATGCACACAACAATAAAATATATGCTTTGCACAACAGTACAATATACCTATAATGCTTAAACAATGTGTATACTGTATAGGTACAAATTATATATTGTATAGACGTTCAAATTTCAAATTGTGAACGTCTATAGTTTTATGGAGCAAGTATAATTTATTCATTAATGCTGTGATCATTTGTCAATTAGAAATGTGATTATTTTTCTTTAAAGACAATATATACAGTCTAATTACAGTTAACTTGGTACTAACTACCAAGTAGTATGTATTATATTTCAAAAACTCTCTCATTTGCAAATTTACTAAATTAGTTTTCAGACAATTGTTACATCGGAGAATGTTAGCTAAATTAAATAGCTAAATTAACTGTACCTAAAAACAAACAGTTATGCCATTATTGTACTTTAAACAAAAAATTCCAATTTTTAATTGTATGTAATTAGTCTGGGTTCTTACAAAACTGTTACTTTGTATTCAATACTTTCCTCATTCTTTTACAAAACATTTTGTGATTTTTCAATTTTTATGAATACCTCATGAGTCATGAGTATATAGTTAGGTACTGTTTTCCTTCATAATTAACCAAGATAAAAGAAAACGAGAAGACCGGCCGCAATAATGGTTCAGTAATCAGTGTAGACAAAAGAGACATATTATTATTATCACGTTTAGCGTATCATCATAATATATTTATAATATACAACTTACAAGTGAATTTTGGCGTTCACGTCGGAAAATTAAAATACAATACTCGTGTTTTCGCACCAAACACGCGGCGGCGGTCCCCAAACGATATTATGGAATAAAATCGGGGGTTTTTTTTTTAACAGGATATAATAATTTCGCGATGTACATAAAAAAAAGAGGGTGTAATATATTATGTTTTCCATGAAAAGATGTAGACCTATAGCGGATGTATACGCACTGGATTAACATGTTACCCGCTGTTTGGCACGCGTTTGGTGGGCATTTTTTTTTTTTTACTCTTTGGCTTGCAAGCTCCAAGCCCCAAATACGTATACTAGTTACTGGTTACAATAATAATATTATATTAAATATATGCGAGCGCGTGTGTGTATGTGTGTGTGTTTAATGCTTATCTTTTGTGCGTGTTAACTGAACGAAAAGTCATTAGAATAATCGATTGCCACATTCGTTGTGTCCACATTGTTAGGAAAACGGTTTTCGATAACTGTACAGCCATATTTATATATATATATTATACTCAGTAAATCGAGGACTTGAAACGTAATTTCGGGCTGCTGTTAAAATTCTGATTGAAAAGTTGAATACACATATAAATATATATATTCCGAGAAACTCGTCGACTTATTAGAGCGTGTTAAATTTTATACGAAGGGTCGGTAAGTCGCGTTTAATCAGCTCATTAAGACGGCGTTGTGTTACACGCGGTGAAATATTGCATTACAAAAAGGGTTGACCCAATTAGTGTCACTTTTGTTGTTCAAAGCACAACACCTTTAATTTCAAAACTGACATGGCTCGTACAAAATTTACGAGACCGTATATTTATCATGAACGATTATATTTATTCTTTAAACTCCTACACGAAATATCCACGGCGACAAATTTACCGAAAAAATATTATACAGGCACCTTTAAAGTGAGAAAAATCGAATGATAATAATAAAATCGACATTGCACTATATATAAATATATTTCGTTTACGTAGTCTCGTCGCTATATACTTATAAAATGTCGTAAAAAACGTAAGGAAAAAAACCGAAGAAAAAAAGAGGTCCACGACACATAATAGGCTTAATAAAATGTCTTATTAGGTCGTCTATATACGTTTGGATAAATATTCTTTCGCGGAATATCGAGAGTATTTTTTTCCTCTCATTCATCGTATCAATTGGTCGTGTAGAGTTACACGGACGTCGCGGAGGCGTGGGAAGCAACACGATACTCTTTTCAAAAAACCCCTTTTCCAACCGACCGAAGTGCATAAAGCGAACACAGGTGCAAATAAAATAACATTGTTTAATTTTTTTTATTATTTCATATTATACACATTTTAAACAATATATTTTGTTTCCGTTTTGTGTTTTTTCCAGACAGTTGGGCGCAGTTCTCACAATAATAATATGGTCCAAACACATAAGTATACAATATAATATAATATTTATAAAAATAACAGGACACGAATCTATCGACGTGTCATTATTATACGACTGAGAAATTGTTACTGATTGAACGTACAGATTTTCCACCAGAGGAAATTGAAGTACTATACAGTACTACACATCAACAAAGGTTATGCAATAGTATGAATGGTTGTGTGGCCACATCGTATTTCTAAATAATAAAAATATTTTTTTTTTAATAATAACATATTCGGTGCATGTATATGTATAATATTATTTGTAAATTTAATTCGAAACGTGATAAATGATAATTGTCAAACTAAAAAAAACGTTTTTACAGTGTTGGATATGTTTGTACATGAGTTTGGATCATCAAAAACTTTCAAAATTTGATTTTAAGTCACAGATACTTGTTAATTTTATACTTCTATATCAACTTTGGTTAATGCAGGAATGTTTAAAAGTGCATTCTATACATTTAAATCCACATTCGGCTTACTATACATATACAAAATTTTGATTATATTAGAATGTAACTTGTCAGTCGTTGAAAGAAAGTTTAGAAACTGCAGAATACAAGCAATTTACAAGCATATTTTTTACGCTGATTTCGCTGTACACATACTTTATTTATAGTGTCTAATAAATAATAATATATAATAACTGTACAATATTATAGTCCACAGATATTTGAAACTGGCCAAATTTGTCTCTCTTGGACACGGTTTTTTTTTATCGTTTACATAAATAATAATAAATAACATTTTTTTTTTTTTTTGAAAATCACTCGTGTCGGGTGCATTATCATACCAGTGTAAAAGTACTGTATCTAATTGTTCGCACAATTGAATGTCCTGCAGCAACTATACATTCGATTTGTCCTTTTAGTGTACTGACATTATTTATTGGCACACATTTACAAAAACTTCCCGTTGCGAAACTTGTACAATGTACATTGGTTTCCAAAACCGTTTTCTGTGATGTCGAAAAATTATATATATATTTAATATCATATTTATAAGTAAAAAATGAGATTTTATGAGCTCAAATGCGTCTGACATTATAGCAATATTGCGTAATTTGTACGTACCTATATATACAGGCCACCGGGCACAGGCATAAAATCGAAATTAGTAATTATGTTTTGCAGTTTTGAGCATTAGTTTTAACGATGGAAGTATAAAAACCGTGTAAAGCCACCGTAATTGCGATTGACGTGATTTATTTATTTTTTTGGCACCCCTGGGCCATATTATGTAGGAGCAGATGCGCGGACTACCAGGAGGTGATTTTTCCAAGTACCCGTGACTGATCGAGGACACACACACAATGCCTCCTCCATGACCAATCTTATTAGTTCCGTTTTAAGCACTTGACCTCAGCATACACCCTATTGACTCTTTTTTTTTTGTCACTCGACGCGATAGGGAATATTCGGGAAAAATTGCATTTAGCATTGTACGAAACCGTTTTGTACATACGGCCTGCTGCTGTCCGTAAACCATTAGCCGTAACGAATTTGCAGCGAACTCTTATAATATATATTATACTATAATATACAGTGTTACAAACTGCTGAGAATCTTTTGAATTTTGCACGGACCAATTTCTCGGAAATGGTAAAATGTCACATTATTTCACATTTTAAGTATATACATATCATTATATATCTATATAATAATATGTTATATATATAAAAACCCATTTCATATTATATAGACAGTGTATTTTTGTTGGAAATATTAATTCGAGTTCCACCCAATAGTTAAGTCGAAATGAAAATATTTACTTATTGTATACTTATTATCAGGGTTCGGATTTTATAGCACCAAAAATTCTAAAATATGCGCTATATATGACCAAAAAAAATATGCTCTATAAATATGCCCTAAAAACATCAAAAATATAGCAACAAATAAAAATAAATACAAATCGAAATTTTATTCAATTTATCATATGACTTTAATAAATCTGAGCAAAAATTATATAAAAATTATCTGAGCAAATGAGAATAAAATTCAAGTAATTATTATTTATTAATTAAATAATATTTTATTTATTTTACCTGAGTTAAACGTAATAAATCAAACGATACGGAGAACCGACTGACGCTGAAATACGTACGACAGTCGACGGTATATTATAGAATCTACAATTATGTGAAACAATAACAGATAAGATTCGACATCTTCGGACTATTTAAAAATAGATTTATTACACGTTATATAATATGAAACGAAAATGTGGGAATTTTTCTTATTGATTCGCATTAATGAATACCTATTTGTCATTCAATATAAACGAGATTTATGAAAAATATAAAATAAAGCGTCGAATTAAGAACATTAGCAAAACATAGCACCAAAACTTTAAAAATAGCACTAAAATTCTAAAATTCTTCAAAAATGCAAAAAATAGCAAAATAAAATTTTATATTTAGAGTCCCTGGTGCATAAAACAAATTTATAGCCCACTCTGCTATTTTTATCTCTATCCTATAATAAGTAGCAAATGCCATAAAATCCGAACCCTGCTTATCATTAACTCTGTGTATAATTGTATAAAACATTAAAATTGGAAAAAAAAACATTAAGAGAAGTTTGCCTGTGTATAAAATATGTATATACTTATTAGCTATTATATTTTAAGCCATAAACTCTGGCGAGAGTTAGAAAAGGTGAAAATCAGAAATGATAATTTGGAAAAAAATTGTTCAAGTATCACGTTTAAGTAATAGTAACTATATACGTACAAAACTTGTAGGTTACGTAGAAATAAAAATGACGGACAATTTTACTGCACTTCCTCGGTGAAGACATATCTACTGCTTATAGTACAATGTATATCAACCTATCTTAATATATCTTAATGAGCAGCACACGGTCTGGTAACTCTTTTGGTATTGTATTATGACGTAACAATGAAAATTAAAGTAAATATTATTATGAACGCCATACACACCGTACCACAAGTTTAAATACCGTCTACCGCGTATGATATGAAACAATCGTAATTATACAGTACTTACGGGTTTAATTTTCTTGTTTTTAATTGGTATCAATTTTTCTCACAACTTGGAGCCACTTCCTTTTCGAGGGTGCACATTGCGTACACCGCGATGGACACGTTATATGGGCTGCGTGTAATATAATTGTATATTATGTACTATGCATAATGCATCTACGATTTTATGTATTAAACGAATTTTCGCGTTAAAGTTCACCCCGTCGGTCCGAATAAAGTGTCTCGAATACTTTATGTGCTTTTGCGACGTACGAGGTTAATCCGTCATGAACACAAATGCACACCGATCAACCGATAGACGTCAAACAAAACACTCGAATGATCGGGATCAGTCGTATAGAATACATATTCAAGTACACCTTTGTGTATTATAATACAGGTATAGGTACCCCCGTGTATATATATAAACAGTAGTACTTACAACATACAATGATGTATCATATTATGCGTGTGTGTGTGTGTGTGTGTGTGTGTGTGTGTGTGTGTGTGTTTTCTATTTATTATATTGTTTTGTTTTTACCTCTCTCCGAGCCATTAAATTATATCTGTCCTATTATCGCCATATTGACAAACGATATAATTTGGGGCTATGGGTATACAACACACACACACACACACACATATAAATATATATAGGAATGCGGCTCCAAAACCCACAATTCCGTCGGGTCCTCGACGAAATGTCCTGCGATAATTGACATTATATGTCTTATAGGTATACCAATATAAAATATAATAGGCACCTAATATAGGAGATATGTTGCTGCAGGAGCAGGTGCCGTCGGAATAGGTACATGATATTCGAGTATAGGTTTACTACATCGCCCTCGGGTTGAGACTTTGAGAGCGGTATACACACCAGTGTCTATAATATTATGTGTTTGTGTTATGTACATAATGTGGATCATATACATAGCAGCGTGTAATACACCTATGCGTGTACACATACTCTCCATGTGTGTGTGTGTGTGTGTGTGTGTGTGTGTGTGTGTGTGTGTGTGTACGTGGCGACAAACACAATAGGACGTCATGTCGTCGACATTATACTATATATGCGGAGAAAATTCGGCGGCCGATTTAATGTGCGCTATAATATCGCATCGGCGAAACGGCACACGTGCCCCCAATTATCGTTAATGACCGTTGCCCAGTCCTGTGCAGCATTCGCAGCAGTAATAATTAACAGACACACGTTACGATCCGATGTCCGGTGTGGGTGTGGGTGTGGGTGTGCGAGTTTGTGCTCGGTATACAGCAAAGACCCTCGGCATGCGGTCGATTCCGGTAATCAATCAATGTAAGACCTCGAAAGTGTCATGTTTACCCGGCCGATGGATATTTTTATATCTCGGAATTCAACTCTGTAACGCGCACCGCATATATACAACGCTGAAGAGCGGCGGCGTGCTCGGTTTCGAGCAGGACTCGGTCAGAAATATTATTTACGACGAAATTGAAAGGAAAACACGTTTTCGATGCATATTGCAGAATCATAATAATATGCTGTGCCCTACAACTTACAATTTCCAAACATAGTCCAGACCCTCATTTGGTGTTGTGTGTGTGTGGTAGATAACACAGTGTGCGTTAGCAGATGAATCGTGAGGCGTTGCGGGGTACTGGGGGATCATGCTATATATGGTATTTGTAAAATGTCGACAACTCTTTGACGGACCAAATATATATGATTATACTGTACAATGTACTGCATACTATATTATATAGTGCTTTGAGTTTCAAACATTAAAAACTACAAATGTTTTGGTTTCAGTTATATCTGTCGTGTATGTAATGATCAAAACTGGATTATATTATGTTTTATCTTATCGATGGCTATTCTGCAAAAATCTATTCAATTATAAATGTAAATACCTAAACGAGATTAACATAATATTATGAACTTGGAAATGTTAAAATTATTTTATTTTATGATAGAAAAAGAGTCCAATATAATAATTAAAATAGTATTTTTGTTATAAGAAATTAGGTAACTATAGTGTTTTGGATTTGGAATAGTTTCTAAATTGGCATAATATAATAATATAATACATAAACATTAGTTTAAAAAAATAAAATAAAACGCACCAGTCTGCTATTAGCAAATCGAATATTTACTTACATTGTTTGATTTGATCATATTTGTTCACTGTAACTCCCTACACCACCACAACCTTAGCTAAAGTTGTAGTTAATTATTATTATTTTCTTTAATACTTAGTATTATTTTGTGTTAATCAAATAATACATTTTCTTTAAAACAAAAATGGTTACATAATAATATTACCTCAAATTTAAATTTAAAAATATCAATTTAATTTAGTTTATCAGTTTTTTATCAGCAAATAGAGAAAACTTATTAATTTAAATAATTAAAAATAATTAAAAATAAAAACTTGCAAATCTTATAATGTATGGATCAGTTTGCGATGTTCGTTGCAGTCCAGTTTTGCATTGAATTTAACATTTTCCTCGTCTATAACGTACGTTACACGAATATCTACATCCACTCTGCAATAAATAAGAATAAATAACATTTTTTTAATAAGAATAGAATATTATACTGCTAGTAATATGATAATTGTATAATAATTCACATCGTTGAAATATTCACTATTATTACCTTGAAATACTGATGACCTCTTGTTATTACAGTGCATACGATTGTTAATACGAAAACGGTACGTACCTAGGTAATAAAATGGAATTTTCATGCATAAAATATTAATTTTAAAGACTATCATTAAAACAACCCATGGGATATTTTATGCAGCTAAAATGTACACTTATATTCAAATGTAATAGATGGTATAAATGTATAATACGTATCTATCTACGGTTTATACTCATTGATCCTTTTAATTCAAATTAAACATTCAAGATCCATATGATCAACGTGTTTGTTACAATTATTATATATTTTTCTGTTCTATGTAAATTACTGATAACTTATTTTATTAGAGGTATACCAATTATATTGATTTAAAGTTTTTGTGTTTTCATTAATAACATTAATAACTAAATCATAATATTAATATATTAATTGGTAGAAAATACTTAGAGATCGATCCTAAACACAGTTTTTCAATTGATATGTTTTATTATACATAATATTATTTTCAAAAAGGTCTTGTTAATTGTTTTTTCTATTCACATAAGTTTTTTATTATTATTTTTAAACTTCGGCAACTGAGGCCTCACATATAAGTTTGTTGCAACCATATGTCCATAGTTTCCTTCTTTTATAGGACTTAAGAATACCTTTATGAGAAAGAGAAACATCTTTAAATTTGTAATGCATACCTACACACAGGATCGTTAATTATTATAATAGACGAGACAGGTGCTGTATTTCAAATCACTATCGATTCTTATTTCGATTCACCATAAAAAAAATGTAATTATCATATGAAAAAAATCGTATTAAATCCATATCGATTTCACTGCATAATATATTTTTAACAACATATAGTATTGTTGTACAGACAATATAATATACACATGCACACATACACACACACGCACACTTATATGTATAGAGTGTATCAAGCTGCACTTGTATATGATCCACACAGTTTCAAATCCGTTTATTCTGTTTCGTTAAATTTTCGGTTTAGACTGTATACGCGTGATATTATAACATAATGTCCCTCTAAATCTGATTGATGTGTACGTACACAGTATGTAATTGTGTGTGTTCCGGTTTTCTGACGACCAAAGCGGAAGAGTGCAGTGTAACCTGCAGTTGAACACATGGGTTTCGATGCGGATATGACCATACACTCTGTATACATATATATATATATATATATATATATTATAGCCTATAGGTGTCCTATGTTTGAACCGATTGAATACATTTTTTTTTTTCATCACAATGGTCGCAATCGGTGGCCGCCGAACGCGATACCGGGTTGCATCGGATGGACGTGACGGGACAGTAGTTTTTATGTGTTTTTGACTTGCACGTGAATTTTAACAGCCCGGCCGAATGTTTACGCCGTCGCAGGCCATCGATCGTACGGTATTATTTTATCGACGGCGCAATGAGGCGTTTGAGGAAAAATGAAAACGACAAAAAAAAACCCGAACGTACACGCCGCACGATACGATATCGTTATTAAATACTACGCGGCGGAATGAAAGGAGAGAGAAATAGTGCATTATACACGACGGCGACGACGACGGAATATATGAAAAACAGACACGCGGGAGCGCTCGTGCATTTATATTATGCACTCGCTGTGCCTATATATTATTATTATTATTATTATTATTATTATTATAATGCCCCCTTCGCGACACGCACGGTCCTTTTGTTCGTCATAAATAATAAAAAGTCGATTATTAGGCGGCGCATGTATACGTGTGGGTTTTTGTCCGGGTATACACACACACACACGAGATAAAAAATTATTGTTATTAATGAGCACGGGTCAGTTGTGTGTGTCCCTTTTACGGTCTTTTAATAATTATAATAATAAATAATAATAATAATCGTTGTTCGTTGTTGTAGGTATTTATATTGTGTGCATACGACGTTCGGGACGTCCGTGCAGCGCTCGGTAGCTCCAGCCGGACAGTCTACGTTATACACACAAAAACATAATATTATATTATAATAATATCACACGGGTGTATAATTAGCACGCACACGGTCGCCGTATGTGCTTCAAATTGATTTCTTGCCCCTCCCCCGGCCGCTTTTGTAGTCCCGCTGCTGCAGTTCAGCCGGTACCCATAATATATAATGTGGATATGCCAATATAGCCGTTTTTCATTATTCGGGAAATCGTGCGTTTTCCCCGGTCGAGCATGTACGTTATAATTACTATAGTAACCGGTACTATACCTATATACCTACCAACGATACCACATAATACCTACTATACGTGTGCTCCTCGCACATCCGACGATAACGTCATGTTACAGCAGGACGCTTTCTTCCTCGGTCTGTCGGTCTGCAGCCGAACTCGGCAGTCTGCTGCCGTTATTGTCGTGTCCATTCCGTCTGCGATACGGCATAATATCATAAACACGTGTAATAACGCGAGCTCACACGCCCAATCTCTCTCACTCGCTCGCTCACTCTCTTCGATCGGACCGCCACGTCCGTCTCTCGCGCCATCCGCTTTTCCGGCCCCGTGTTACTGCGGCTGAACCGAGCGTATATATATATATTATTATTGTCTGCCCATGGTCCGCAAATCCTCATAATTGACAGCCGATCCGTCCAATTAAGTGTACACAATATCAAAAAGCGTTCACATACCTATGTATATTAAACACATGTACGTGTGCATGTATATATAAGTACGATACCCGCTCCAAAGCTGTATTTATTTATACTGCAACTGCCGCGCAGCAGGAAGTTTAGATTTCTTTCATTGCTCGAAATAATTGTTTGGATTTTGTAATTTTTCGTTGTTTCAATAAACGTCGTATACTTTAACGGTGAGCGAGTAGTATACAATATATACGCGGTATACTTTTAGGTATCCATGTGCGTATGCTCTGCGCAGACATGCACATCTTGGGAATTATCGTAATTAATAGGTTAATGTGATTTCGTCTGTATAATATAACCTCAATATAATATTAATTATTTAGCTGTATGATTTTATTAAAAAACGTATTATGTACGTCTTACGTATTAATATATTATCTATGTACAGGGTGTCAACAAGCGTTTCAACATTTTAATTTCTCATTGATCTCCTGATATTTTTATAATTTTTCCAGTTTTGATCAAAACTGCGAATTATTTGACACGTCCGTCCTACCATAGTCGTATCTTTGATTATGGTCATAATCCATAACACTACCATAATCATGGTAGGACGGTGTCAAATAATTCGCAGTTTTGATCAAAACTAGAAACATTATAAAAAATCAGGAGATAAATGAAATTAAAATGTTGAAAAGTCAATATTTTTGAAAAATGAACTCTACAAAATGGTTATCTTCAATTTTTTTTTAAATAATTAATTAAATATATATATTTTTTAAACTTTTTTATCAAAACATTAGAAAAAAAATTAAAACATGAATTATTTGTAGTGCTTGTTCCCGTGAGTCTTAATAAAAATTCAGAATTATGATATCTCCGTTATTTCAAGAATCCCTGACATATTATCTAGGTACGAACAAATAGTAGGTAAAGAATAGTTAAAAAATAAGATTATCATTTATCAACCGAAAACTATTGTTACATATACACAGAGAAGTAAAGTTTTTAACTTTTGGTAAGAGCCATATAGTTATTCACATCCATACATAATATTTTAATTTCAAAAATAAAAAGTTTGGTTTTCCCTGGCAAGTTTCAAGAAAAACAAAAAATTGCCAATTTAAATACATATATTTGTCTAGTTAATTTTAAAATTGTTAATTCAAGTCGCTGTGTCTTAATTGAATAAACTTTTAATGATATAATTTACCATTAAAGATCAAACGAATAAGGATAAGTATACACCCTTTGAATTTATCTGTGGTTGCAAAGTCTCCCTCTTTTCTGCAGTACATAATAATATGTAGGTTACAATGGGGCGTAAATGCGTAATAAAGAGTCAATCTGAAATTGTGCCATTATTCGTGTATCAAATTTGGAGTACCTTTTTGCATTTTTTCACAAATACAAATAAGACTTTTATAATTGATTTAACTCAATAATTAAAATAATAAATTTTACCAACATTATACAATACTTCTGCGTATTTCTCAATGCTGTAGTTTCACATATTGAGGAAACCCATACGACACTCTAACCTATATACGTTCAAATGATTATTCTTAAAATTATTGTAATATTGTTTGAATTTAAGGTATTTATTACATCTACAGCACATCGATAACTGATATTATAATATTCTCAATAATTATTCTCAGTGCACGGTAACCCAACAATCACCATAAAATATCATGAGTTGTATACACCGTGCAGGTTCCAAGTAAAGTACAATGTTTAGGTAATATTATGTTTGTCTTCAATGTCGTGTATTGCATTTATTTTCACGATGGGCCGATTACATTTTTTAAGGTGCAGGGGGGAAGAGTTATAACGATGGACTTATACATGCGTTATGGCATGTGCTTTAATTGCACCTGGAACTTTATTGCAATGACCATGGTCCTGTAACTGGATTAGAAAACCTGTTATGCTTATATAATTCAGTGAGGGTTTTCAGAGCCCTTTGAATTGTACTCGTATTTTAACCGTAACCCGGGAGCTTCAGGAAATATAGATCAAATATTAAGTTCCAACTGATTTGGTTTTATTATCACACAATAAACTACAACAATCTCAGTAACATATCAAATCTAGTACAACGAAAGACATACGAATTGTATGGTCATCCGGAGTTCGTTGGCTCTCGCGCTGCTTTACTCGTTACGGAACTAACGAATTTGACATTGTGTGTGTCTTATATATTATGCTATAACCATTAAAGGTGTTTATGCGTACCCGGATGACTATAATATGTTTATAAGCCTTTTTCCTTGTTATCAATATTCAATACTTATATTTATACTCCTTAGTTTACAATGTATGTGCAACGGTGTCACCCATGTGTGATTCGCTACAGTCACAACCCTCCGGCCCCTATTTACGCCACTGAATGTATAGTTTTCGGTTTTTGCAAAACTACCTTCAAATAATACTATTTAATATAAAGTTTTTCCCCTGAAACCACTAATGTCACACTGATGACAACTACATAATATAAATAAATATATTATGTACATGCATAGTATTAAACAGATGTATTATATTGTTGTGATATCTTCACTTAAATTCTGTCATAAGTCATACTACCTTATATCATTATTATCTATACTCTAAGTCTGACACATCAATAACGTCAACAACACGTAATTTCTACAACTATTTTAGCTTTATTTTTCTTGAAAGTAGAGCTATAGGTATATTTGTTTAAAATGTGTTGGTATTTTGAATTATTTGTAATATCTTTGTCTATGTATATTTAATATTGATGAATTGATGGATCCTCGCTGTATACCATATACTGTATAGCCACAATGAATTTGACTATAGGACCATATTATACTATAATCGCCTACCCTGCAACTCGAAATAAAACGTACAAATTATCATTAATGCGTCTAATAGGAAACTGCAGTCAATATAATATATATATAAAAGAGTTTTGGGAGTGCACTTTTCAAACCAGGGTGCACCGCACTCGAGTTCTCTTGGCACTAACATCGCATGCGATGGGGCTATATAATGTGTGTTCTAAGAAAATTTCGCCGATGATGTCGAAAATGTACATTTTTCGTCGGAGTTCGCATTTGGCAGCTGAATACAATTTTATATGATAATACTCTCATCCAAGCCCGTCGTACGTAGGTGCGTAACCTACATGGCTACATGTAGCATGTAATATAGGAACATATTCATATATAGAATATATTTGTATGTGCGTGTGTGTGTGCGTGTGCGTGTGTGTGCGTGTAGACGGGCGCTCGTTTTCGGTCGGTTGCGCCTTTGCTGGAGGCAAAACTTTCCCCGTCGTCGCGCCACGTGACACGAGTCTCTAATGACAGATCAGACCGCCACCGCCGTTCTACTTTGTTCGTCATCCCTCTCGCCATCCCTCCCTCATTCTCTCTCACTATCTCAATATATATAAATATATATATATATATATATAAAGCATTATTATAACCTTTGCCGCATTAGATTATTCAATTTGTCGCTTTATCCCCTTCGCCCGCCGTCGACGTGGCGCAGTGCTCGCGGGGCTAATCATCGAACCCATTCAACGCGGATTAGCCCACGCTCAAATGGCGCAAAAACATGTACAGACAAGTCTATATGGGTAGGCGTACGATAAGACATAATCGCATCGACTTCCTCGGCGCCGCGCGTATACACACATCATAATCTGCATGATTATAATACATCCGACGTCGTACCTATGTGCAATATGATGACTATATATATCGTCTGCATGTTTATAGTGCAGTTTAGGTACCTACAAAACAATACAAGGGCGGTTGTCGAGAATATTGTGCGACGCACGGTTAATATCATATACCATTCGGTTACCGAACCGAGCGGCGCGAGAGTTACTTAAAAGTTGAAGCGAAAAATCTCTGCGAGTACCTATACACACTGTAATAGCATATTTTGCTGTGTATACCGTATTTGTGTGAAGCTGCAGGATTTTCAGATTTTCGTATTCAAATTTCGAACATCGGTCTACACTCCAAGTGGAAAAATAAATGCGCGTCACAGTAGGTATAAACATTCCATATTCCACACACTGCAGCTTAAACATTTCGAGACCTTAATGATGTTATGGTAAAACCTTTAAACACGTGTTTGAATTAATTATTTTTAATATTTTTCATAACACTAAATAAGTTATAGGTATTATATAGTACCCACATACCCATTATGTCATGAATATTAATAATTCTCATCAACAATTGAATAAATTTTCAAATTAAATTTTGGTAGGTGAGAATCAAAAAAACTTTGGGAACCGCTAGTATAATATGACGTATAGTACGTCTATTATTATTCACCGTTTGGCTTAATTAGTAGACTTATTACGGGTAACCGGTAAGCTTTGTGGAGATTACCAATCTATTTTCCGTTCGAAAATATTAATTTTTTTATTAATACGCGCATGTTTATCCGAAATAATTAGTTTTAGACCAAAATCATTTTTTTTTTTATCTCGTTCAGTAGGTACCTATATATAGTTGCATAGATTCTTCTGGTTTTTAGTGTCTATATTATAATATAGTAACCAATACATTATCAATATAATAACAACTTATCTTAACAATCTTACATTAAATATCATATTATCATTCAGAAACACATCTACGATAATATTTCAAAATATAAATCAATGCACAGATATATATAATTATCTACTTAGACCTAGTCACATGCGTTAAGTTTGTCATCTAGCTGTCTAGTCTTTTCACCTATAATCGTCGAACTCTCTGACTCGTGAACATTACATTCTAATTTGTCGTAAGTTTAATATTATGATTCGATATAGCAATCTTCTGCAACGTTTTTCGTGTTCACTGTTGTGTACTTGGCGCTATGCTCGTATAGTGTTTGCTATTATAACTTTCGTTTTTGGCACCGAAACATTTTTTGTTTTAATAAGTTTACCGGCTCGAAGTCCAGGCCTCCGACTGTTTTTAAAAGTTTTCTTAATTTCACCACCACACTTACGCCCTTGGAGTTTAATTTAGTATGGTAATTTGAATTTCATATTTTCATTAAAATATATAATAGCAAAAAATTTAATTAAACAAACACATATAGGTACACAGAAAATCACAATCGCCAAAAATAAATACTATAAATAATTTAATCTTGGTGACTGCAGTTATTCAACGTCTGAACGAAGTACCTATTTAATAACATGAAAAACAGTAGATACCTACTACAACTATTAACTACCTATATATTAATATTGTGTAATATAGTATAATATAATATGAAATGATATCCACGTGTACACCGCGTGCCCGTGAATAATAAGTATTATTGGCACTAACTAGTCTGAGTGTACAATATGAATAAACTATCAATATGTAGGTACGTATGTACAAAGCACCTATTGAAAAGTTAAAACAATGGACTAAAGAATATGGGCAAAAGCCACTAGATAGCGCTGTATGAACTTCATGAGAGTTTATTTCATGATAAAATCATCAACAAGAATAGGTATTATACTTAGTAATTACCTATATAATTGATGTAGTACTAGTATTTAAACGTTCTTCTTTTACGCAATTTTTAAATTGTAGAAATCCCAACTAAAATATTTGTAATCTATGAAATTGACTTACCGACATAAGCGCATAGGTATGGTGGTTTAATATACGTAATAATTATTTCATTTTTAATACGTATCTACATTGAAAAATAAATTTCAGTAAATCGCTTGTATCTTGCGTATACCTAATGAACGTTGCAACAATCAGAATGCAGATGTATGGACGTATCGTTTTCAAATACTATTATAAAAAGTTTTAAAAACAAGCTCAAGTACACATTGTAAAAGTGTTATTATATGGTTGTTCAATTAATTTCGTCGTACAAGTTTGTTATAGCAAATGGGTAATCATAGTTACGTATTTTCAATGAACGCACTTTTAGTACTCAATAATTATAACGTATGAATTATAATATGAGCTATGTGTAAAATCGTGACGAATGGCGAAATAAAAATGTATGTGTAAGTAAACCGTTTGTCGATTTCAATTTTTTTTTTTAATTTTTATCTAATTACAAGTAAATTATATAGGTAGACGTCCATTTTTTTTAAAAAAAAAATAAACAAATTAATATAATAATATATTAATATGTATGTTTAAAATTGGTACAAATTGGTGTAGGTAGTTATGTATGATTCACATAGCGTTATTCATATCTAGTTCATCAAGGTATGGGAACATGAATATAATTGATTAAACCAGCGTGTATGTAAACTTTGAAAGTTTGAAATTAAACATGCGTTATCTTGTTTGTCTGATAATGATACCGTTTAATACTATTAAAATGTAATTTACAAATGAGTTTACTTTTTCAAGTATACCTACCTCCCTGTATAATGTAAACCTTACGCTGGCATTAGTGGGCACATTTAAAGAACTATATATAAAACTTGTATAAATATAGTAGAGTTGTTTAATTGACACTATATGATATATTATATTATAGTCTTTAGATACGCGAAAAACGAAATAATTAATTTGTTGTACATACCTATAATATTTGATATTAATAAACATGATAAATTAAAAATATTTCCCATGCAAATTTAATAGCAGGTAACCTAAAATACCAGTTACAAAATAAAACTTATTAAGTATAGAAATATTATACAGGTACCGTGTGTGTTATTTGCTTATATTTTATTACATTGTTAAGAATTGAATGCTATCTGAAAAAAAAATCTATCAATCCGCTTGGCTGTTTTATTACCAACAATAATAATTTTTTATACTTAATGAACCACTAACTTATCGTTAATTCAATCGCGATAACTATGGAGCATATAGCAGATGAAAATAACTCAATCGACTTAACACTATATTAAAACAACAACGCTGACGTAAAATACACTATAACATTATATTTATATTATTTGTATCGCGAAATCCTTCAATTACAAAGTCATTAGGGTCGTAGGACCGTCGGTTGTCGTATACAATGATTATATATTCACCCCCGCGCTGATAATAAATTTAACACACCATCCCCCCCTCCTCACCGCACGAGGGTTATATTTGATCTGCAGCTTAATGCGCGGCGGCATGCGATTTCCTCTCACTCGCCGAGTGTGTACATGAGCACATAATATTATTACAACCACCAGCCGATAATACTGCGCCGCGGGATAATCCCAAATAATATTCACCCGATTTCGGATACGAGTGATATTATTGAATATGACGTGTACGTGCAGAGGATTATATCAACCGTCAGCACTCGGATCGGCAATCATTCAGTGCGAGGCTCATACGGGGGGGTTCATGAAAACTTCGCGGAATTCGATGCGAAGGCTCACATTGTTATCATCATATCATATTATTATACCATGGTCCCTGTCGTCATCGTCCTAACCTGGGGGTCAACTACGCGGTATAAATGGCGTTAAACTGTTACGTACAATGATTGTACATCACCTCCGCACCGATAAAAGATTTAACACACCATCCCCCCCCCCGTCGGACTCACTCTCCGGTTGTGTACACGAGCACATAATATTATTACAGCCACCAGCCGATAATGCCCTAACCGCGGGATAATCCCAAATAATATTCATCCGATTTCGGATACGAGTGACACATTATTGAATATGTGTGTACGTGCAGAGGATTACACCTATACCGTCGTCAGCACTCGGAACGCAGTCGTTCGGTGCAGCTCATACGGGGGGGTTCATGAAAACTTCGCCGAATTCGATGCGAAGGCTCACATCATATTGTTATCATTATACGTATTATATTATAATAATATGGTCCCTGCCGTCGTCGTCGTCGTCGTCCTTACCCGCGGAACAACAACGCGGTATAAACGGCGTTAAACTGTTACGTGGGGTAGGACTATTATATCGCGTAGATACACATACGGAAAACAATCATCGCTTCGTATTATATTATGCGCTGCGAGGGGCGGGAGCGGTTTAGCGGGAGGGGAGTGAAGGGGAGGGGTGAGTAATGGGCTTTTCGGCCACCCCTATATACTGACTGTACCCTCGGCGGGGTAGAAGAAACGGAGGAGGAGGAGGAGGAGGAAAAAAAACGTCACTATTATAATATTTCCCGCTGCAACGACCGGGGGGGTTGACGCCGTCGTGTGCGTATATATATATATATATTATATCTATAAAATATCTCAGCGCGAGCGCACAAACACACGCGGCGAGGAGGATATATAATGCGGGCCGCGACTTTGACACAAAAGAGAAATCACGATCGCGCGCGCGCACTCTCTCCTCTTCCCATCGCCGTTGTGTCTGACAAATAATTCGACGATAAATTACGACCGTTTACCATTTTTATTATCATTTGTTATTTTCATATTGCGCGAACAAATGTTTTGCGGCTGCCAATCTGCAGCGGGGAGGCTATTGATTTTTAAACGAGTAGGATTTGTCTCCCTTTAATCTGCATCTACACACACACACACACACACACACACTCGCGCGACTTGGTACACCGGATAATATATAATGTGACAGAAGCCATTTTTATTATTATTATTATTATTATTGTTATTCTTTACCGGTTATAATAGTGTCTCTTGACGTCGTCGAAGTCCTTTTTATCGTGTATTGCGCCTGTTGATAAATACATACTACGTATATATAGGTATCGAGTAGAGCAAATGTTATTATATCTACAATACGTGGAATATCATAATAGTATTCACTATACGCGTTGTATTATAATATGGTTTAGAGTTGGCGTGTCCAATTATTTTAAACGTTAGATTTCAGTAACCTGGTACACGGCGATCTACATTATAGTGTTTCAGTGGTTGTTTTTTTTTTTTTTTCATCGTCGTGTCGTTTGTAATGAAAGGTTTCAAAATGGAAAAAAAACAAACAAACCATCACGATAATTGTTTGAAAATGTAAAAACGATTCCTTAAAATAGTATAATTTACTGAAACGTAATTTACCAGTAATTATTTATTTAAAAAATAGAAATGGTCGCGCAAAGCTATGCAAATGGCTTACATTAGCCAAACCAATGATTATAAACAGAATAATATACATCTACCACTAGAACCACATATTATACGTTATGTACGTTATAAGTATAGAGTTCGTTAACTACTTTCAAGACTGTTATTCGGTTTACCGTTTAAAGTTATAATATACGTCACCATCACTTCATACTAAACATAACTTATCATTAAATATATGTTCACGAAAATATATTGATTGATTTTGTGCCTAATTTATTATAGTTAATATATAACATATAATGCGCATTGCATTTATATACATTTTTTTTAAAACAATACATTGTAATGTATTTAAATATTCTAGAAACACTGAACAAAATATGCTACCATGTACATTTAAATTCACTACAATATAATTTTTGCATTCGTGTTTTACTTTACTTGAAATAATGAACAATATTTACATCTAATTATAAATAATGCTCGAGGATCATGAGTTATCTTGGAGTCTGTAAAAACACATTAAATATGTTGTAACAATTCACAACTGTTACTTTCATAAAAATAAAATACATATTACTATCAAAATTTTCTGACCTTAAATCAAAATATAAGTTACGTAAAATAAACTCAGTCGAATCATTTGTACGTATACAGTGTACTATTATATATAGGTTTGTGTATGCACTATATGCAGTAAGTCCCACGACGATTTAATAATTCAAAATTTCGACCATTTAAAATTATAGTGAACCATTATATGATTAAGGGCTAGTTGAAAAATTTAAAAATAAATTAAACAAACATGATAATATTATATTAAAATACAGCATACGTAAGGAGATTATATATGTTTAAGTTTTAAAAATAAACATATGATTTTAATAGTTAGAAAGTTGTATTATAACATATATCTTGTGTTTTTTTTTCGTTTTTTTTTTTTTTTTTAGAATCAACTATTTATAGTATAGTCAAGACTTACAAACAAAGTTTGCATTACGAGTATAAATGCTCAACACGGTCGTGTTAAGCATTAATAATTGGTGTCAAGTGAATTCCAAATGAACAGTGACAGAAGGTGTTCGGCCAACAGATGTTTTTCTTTTTTTACGATTTTTTTGTGAAATTCTTCAACGACTATTTAAACACGGTGTACACGTTTACTTTTTTTTCTTCTTTTCCACCAGGACGTGAATAAACAGTTTATGTCCCGCGAACATGGTGATTTATCTGAAAGAAAACACAATGAACCCACACAAGGAGAAAATTATAATAAACCGCAATATTAGCGAAATCCCTTTCAATGTTTACCTTATTCTTTCACCTCGTCCCTCTCGTTTATTTGTTGTATTATGTTTGGTTATTGTCTGCACTCGACTTGTGTACGTTATCGTGTGTTATTAGCAGATTACACGCGACAACAATGTCGAATTTATTCCAAAAATGAACTCCGATTAAGGTATAGTGTGTACACATATTGTGTATAACCTATACCCGTTATTGTGGCCCGTCGCACAGAGATAATGATGAGACGTACATCGCCGTTTAATATGATAAATTATGTTTTTATTGTGACCACTCGTATCAAAAGCCATGGGTATAGTTCATAATATATATTATTATTATCATTTATACACTGCAGAATGGTTCGAGTAATGGTCGACGTGACGGTCGACAAATCGTTTGCGTATATACATATTATTATTGTAATGCTCGCGTCTTACAATGAATTCGGTGAGAATAACTTTACTGGAAACGACGCGGTGGTCAAAAACATAATACGATAGGCATACCATTGAAATTGCTGTTGCCAATTGTACGTAGATGACGAAGTTTTTTTATTTTTTTTAAAAACATATTTACACACTGGAAATTGTACAAAAGCGTTTGTCAACCACCAGCGGAGTAAAAAAAATGATTTCACCCACGGCAGAGATCATAATAAATTATGACGAAACATTTTGTTAAAACGTACCTACACCTTTAAAATATAATGTGCGCAATATACTATAACATTATCGTATAATACGAGAGCGAAAAATGATAAAATCGACAAAATATTAATACTATTTTTACACGAACCTACTTAGTGACTATTTAATGTGTTGGCTGTATACCGCAACTATCCCACAACTGCGTGAAATATACCGTTAAAAATTAAATAATAAATCATCAAGATGCTGTGGTACCGCAGCTGTTGTAATTTTTTTGATGTCTCTAAAACGCCCAGAAGAACTCCGACCGGCTACCGTTCAGAATAATTATTTAATTTTTACTATTTTTACGAGTGCCTCGCCGCACTTATCAATTAAAAAATAATGTACTGCGTACATTTCACAAACTCATAGCTGGATACCTATCTAGAACATACACCTATACACACCTAGGCTTAACTGTTATTAGTAGTCCCCACTGAAGATTTATTTTTGTTTTCAATTATTATGGTTTTGAAAATATTATTTTTCTATACACAAAATTCACATTTATTAACTATATCTATCGACCAAAAATTGATTATATTAATTATCCGACAAATAATCAAACCATATATTAAAGCATGTAATATTGATTATTTATAAAGTAAAACTCAAAACTTTACAGTAGGTATTATAGAATACATTGAACATCGTTACCATAAATTGTACATAGGTATTTGAAAAAAAAAACAATATAATCTTTATGTTGACGTTTCTTACCCCGTTTTCCAGTTTGGTAAAAGGGGTAAAATGAAATCTTATCGATAACTTCCGTTATCGAGGGTTAAGTCCCGATGATTTATCGTAACATCCGGCGCGGTGATGTTACTCAAATACGTATACACATCACATGCATACACATACGCATTATACGTATATACACGTTATATGTATAACGATACAACTCAGGGCATTAAATATTTTGTTTTTACATAATTTATTATTTATTAAGGCTTCAACGACAAAGGTTCTCAGCCTGCATTGACGTTTTACCATTATATACGCTGAGCGCGACGAGTACCGCGGTTATACCATTTCGTCGTTACCTAATTTTTTTACCAGGACTTTTTTTTCCGCGATTCATCTAATTTTACGTTTTACTCAAAAATATACGTAGGCGTTGTAAGAATTTTAAATAAAATGAAATCAACAGAGCCAGTACAATATCTGAGGTACAATGAATTATAATCCGCGTATACATTGTAATACGAGTCGGCTCGACGTGTTCCGACTATTATTGGTATTTTTATTACTCTTTCCCCCCCCCTCCCCGTTTTCCCTTTCCAAAATGTCATCGTGTGTGTACGAAATTAACGTCGGGTCGCCGACACAAGGGCGAGTATAGGAAAATGTATTGGGGAATTTTAATGATTCCGCCTCAGTCTGCTTCTGTCGGGCAAAAAAAGAATTGAACAGACACGTGTTCCGAGCCGGTGTCGTTCCTAAAAAAGAAGAATACTTCTATAGCGCACAGTATAATATATAAGGGAAAAGTGGGGGGGCAGAAAGGGGGACGTTCTAATATGTTTATGTCTTATACTCTGGTAACAATGATTAAAAAATTGGATTTATAGAATAGTTGGTCTTATAACGATACCATGTGGTACATCATTATTATCTCATTGTTATCAGTCAAAAATTAAATTCGTCACAACCCCTCTACCTATCAGTTGCTTATATATATAATAAACTGTTATTTTCTATTTAGGTGTTATTTGTTTATTGTAACTTTAATTTTGTTTTTGCCGTGTAGGAAATGTTTCTAACATTTTTTACCGATGCATATTTAATATTTTCAAAACTCCCCCCCCCCCTCCCCGGTGATAATCAACAACAGCTGCATATAGTTAAATGTACACAACGTTGTATAGTGGGGTGGACCTATAGTCATAGCCTTAGTTCCTTAGTTGTTTGCATAGACCTATATTAACTTAGTTAATAGGTCTATGGTTTTTTGTAGTTTTGAATTTAGAATTAATTGTTTGATTTTGCCTACTATTGTGTATTACTTATGCATTTATACGTATGAAATCCATAAAACGTATAGAGAATTGTAAAACGCTTAAGGTTCATACATTTTATTAATTATTTATTTATTTAAAGCATTTTTTGTCGTTATTTTACAATTATTATATAGAGGTTAGTTGTCTCCATAAATACATGTATAATAATTGTGTGCATACAAATTATTTCGACAAAAATAAATATTAAAGTTGA